>NW_028156796.1:0-32977 GCF_964263955.1 Coregonus lavaretus
AACAGGGTCTGTAATGAGACGTGGACAGACAGGACACTCCCCTCTGGTCCTTCTAACAGGGTCTGTAATGAGACGTGGACAGACAGGACACTCCCCTCTGGTCCTTCTAACAGGGTCTGTAATGAGACGTGGACAGACAGGACACTCCCCTCTGGTCCTTCCAACAGGGTCTGTAATGAGACGTGGACAGACAGGACACTCCCCTCTGGTCCTTGTAACAGGGTCTGTAATGAGACGTGGACAGACAGGACACTCCCCTCTGGTCCTTCCAACAGGGTCTGTAATGAGACGTGGACACGGGGCCGGTCTAGCATCTACTGTATCTGTCTGATTCCAGAGTGCCTTTCTTCTACCTTCTTCCTTCTTCCTTCCTCCTTCTAACTTCCTCCTTCCTCCTTCTTCCTTCCTCCATCTTCCTTCCTCCTTCTTCCATCTTCCTTCTTTCTTCTTTCTGCTTCCTTCCTTTATCTTCCTTCCTTCCTTCCTTCCTTCCTTCCTTCCTTCCTTCCTTCCTTCCTTCCTTCCTTCCTTCCTTCCTTCCTTCCTTTTTCTTCTTCATTATGTCAGCCACACAAGTAAATGAGCTTACAATGAAAAAGCAAGGTATTTTTTTGCAAAAAACGATGCATGGCCATCGTATTTCTAATGTTTATCATAGAAAGAATGTAGCCAGCTATATTTCCAAATGTTTTGCTTAACGTTAATCTTGCATATTACTGGAGAAAAGTAGCTTCACATCAGTCAGAACACTGTCTGTTGATAGAATGGCCGTTCCTGAATGCTCCATCCTAGTGGAGAAGTGAAACTGAAGCGCGGAATTAGTCTGATGCCGAGCGGAAAAATTACAACGAGGCATTTTACATCTGCGTTTACAAAAACGCTGAAAGATATTCTTATGCATTTTTTCTTTTTTTTCCTGCGTGAAAAAAAACGCAGAATTCTGCATTAACTTGTCCCCCTACGTTTAATTTGCTAGTTAATTTAAGTAAGTGGCTGAATTAATAAGGTGATGCGGCATCATATTGTGTTAGCGTTCTGCCGTGTTTGAGAAGTCAAAGCCCTTCGGATGACTTCTCTGTACAGCTGCTACCATCTTGATTTCCTTGCGTTTTCGGCCCGTCTGCTCCTCCCCCCTCTTCTCTCCTCAGAGCAGAGCAGGCCCGTTGCCCTAGCGACTCCAGACTCCACACAGACCCAGCGTGTAGACATGCTGCTCCAGATCCAGAACGGTTCTTTCTTCAGACTAGCATTTGTGTCAAAACTTTGTTCATTTTCTCACAATGTCTCTCATTTCACATTTGCTTGTAAATTTCCAAACTCACCAAAAATGAGTAGTGCATGTGTAACTTTATGAGCTGGATTGCCTGTCTTGGCTATTTGTTTATTTTCGTTAGCGCTCGTTAGCATATTTATCCATTGAAATTCGCTATTACTTGTGCTAATTTAGTTAGCATTCTGGTAATGGACACTCAATGGTTGTTTTTTTTTGCGTGTTTTCAGCCCCCCCCCTTGTGTACAAAGCTGGTAATACCGTATATCCCGGTATGAGAGAAGGACAGTATGACGATATGAAAATCTGGATACCGCCCCAACCCTAGTAATTCCTATAGTCTGTGTTTAGTCAGTCTGCATAGGCTACTCCTTGTCAGACTGCCCCACTCTTCATAACTGGTTCTTAACAGTCATCAGCTGTTTACATGGTGCTTCAGGCTGTCTGACTAACACGCAATTAAGACAGACAAGTTGCCAGGAAAACTGAACGCTTGCTTTTTTTTTTTGGTACTGTTAGCTAGGAAAAATGTGCAACGTCCGCCAAATAGAGCATGGATGAAGCGAACAGATATGTTCCCTCCTCCACCCCATGAGGTGGTTAGCCTCTCTTAACACAGAGTGAAGTGAAACGAGATGAAACGGCCTCTGGAACAATAGCCGTCCTTCAGCTTGGCCGTGGCTCCATCGGTCTGGGCCAACGCCGCCCAACTACATGATGATTAATGAGTTTCGGCTCCTTAGCCTATTTTTTTACGATAAACAAATGGCTACTGTTAATGTGAACACCAATGATATGCAGTTAACGACGCCATATAAAATATCCCAAGGAAATTCACTGCCTTGAAATATTTTATATTATTTATTACCGAAGGCGTTTTTTTTACCGAAAATGCAACTGCCCAGGTTTACATGGGAAATTACATATTTCTTAATAGTTGATACACTGTGGCGGTGAAAAGCCATTCAGCCGTGGAATGCGTTTAGACACAGTAATTGGGGCGGCAAGGTAGCTTATTGGTTAAGAGCGTTGTGCCAGTAACCGAAAGGTCGTTGGTTCTAATCCCTGAGCCGACTAGGTGAAAAATCTGTCGATGTGCCCTTGAGCAAGGCACTTAACTCTAATTGCTCCTGTAAGTCGCTCTGGATAAGAGCGTCTGCTAAATGACTAGAATGTAATTGATGGGGTAGATTAGTGGTACAGGGGTCTGGTCCGTCTGGGGATGCTATTCCTGGAGCTTTGAACCCTTTTCTGGCAGAGCTGACCTCTATTATACTTCCTAAACCGGAGTGGTCATGAGGGGGTAACTAGCGCTCTCTGATGGCTGCCTTCAATGCGTCAACACAAAGCCCCTTAGCCAGCCTTTGAGAAGCTGATGTATCATTTTTTAGCATCCCTGGGGGAGGGGGATCCCAAACATGACCCGGGCCACTCACTGTCCCAGACATGATTAAACCTTCAGCTTCAATGGTTTGTGAAGCAGGAGGAGGCTGGCTCCTTGACCATAACGCTTTCATAATATGATCTGATTGTTGAATATGGATGAGTATGATGGGAGAGGGGTTGTGGCTCAGCTGGCCTAATGTGGCACAGACAGTCTTCACCTAGATAACTAACTCCTTCATATATCTTCTACTCTGAAGAAGAGAAGATCTACAATCTGTAAAGGAGTTGCAGTGTACAGACACACACACACAGGCACACACACACACACACAGGCACACACACACACACAGGCACACACACACACACACACACACACACACACACACACACACACACACACACACACACACACACACACAGGCACACAGACACACACACACACACACACACACACACAGGCACACACACACACACAGGCACACAGACACACACACACACACACACACACAGGCACACACACACACACACAGGCACACACACACACACAGGCACACACACACACACACACACACACAGGCACACACAGGCACACACACACACACACACACACAGGCACACACACACACACACACACACAGGCACACACACACACACACACACAGGCACACACACACACACACACACACACACAGGCACACACACACACACAGGCACACACACACACACACACACACACAGGCACACACAGGCACACACACACACACACACACAGGCACACACACACACACACACACACAGGCACACACACACACACACACACACACACACACAGACAGATTCAGAAAGGATCATTATCCTGCAGCAAGCAGAAGCTCCAACAGCAGTTGGATTCGAGGGCTAAGTCCCAAATGGGATCCTATTCCCAATGTAATGCATTACTTTAGACCAAAGCTAGTGCACTATAGGGTGTGATTTGGGACCCTGCCGGTGTGGGCTTTCCCCTCATCATAATGGCCCAGGGCTGGTTAGAACAGAGACATCTTGTTCTTATGTATTAATGGTCCCTGTTTTTGTTTTAGAGGATTGCATTACATTCACAACAACAAAACATGTTCAGAAAACACTAGCTAGGCATACATGATAGGGCTGAGAATTGCCAGGTACCTCACGATACGAGGTCATCACGATTCTCTCTCTCTCTCTCTCTATATATAGCGATTTGATACTGCGATGTTACTGCTGCAGAGAGACAAGAGAGAGCATGAGAAAATGATTCAGGGAAATAAATGTGCTGATCGCATGTTGGCTCACTATTTGAAAAGAAAATGGAGAACAAGCTATAGGATGATGAATAAAAAATACTGGATTTTTGGCGCAGGGACAGCCGACTAGCGCTAGCTAACACTACCAAGCAACACACATTATATTTATATATATATATATACACATATTCATACACACACTTTATATAGTTATGTGTTTTTACAAATCGATACTTGGAGTGAAAGTATCGATACAAAAACTAGTATTTTACAAAAATGAATTTAGTGGAAGAACTGTGCCGATGCAAACTTTGGTAATGGAATTACGGTACAATATCCATCAGGTTTTTATGCGACCACGTTTTCAAAAAACCCTGTTAAATATCTGCTCCGAATTAAGATTTTTAAAGATGTCTGCAGAAAGAATGGGGCGTCAGCTATGATATGGCAGCTTGAGTTTGAAGAAATCTATTTTGGTTATTGAACTACGGTAAGTGAAGTGGATTTACACACCGGTAACAGAATTGCATCATGGGTCCCTGATCTGTACGACACAGAAAGACATAATTATGGATAGAGCCTGACTGATATATCGGTTCACCGATATTATTGACCAATATTGACCTTCTACCGCTACATCGGGAACCGATAACCAATATTCAATAAATAGGGTGAAAAATCTCATGCTTATCTGAACACTTGCAGCCATTCTCATGATGTCATTATTGTCACAATGTGTGAAATCAATATTTGAAGCACAGTTATTGGACAGTTGCTCTTTTGGATGTCAATTTCAAGGGCTGGGAGAGGTGACGTTAGCTGGAGAGAGGCAGGTAGAGAGAGAGAGGGGAGAGGTGATGTTAACTGGAGAGAGGCAGGTAGAGAGAGAGAGGGGAGAGGTGACATTAACTGGAGAGAGGCAGGTAGAGAGAGAGAGGGGAGAGGTGATAACTGGAGAGAGGCAGGTAGAGAGAGAGAGGGGAGAGGTGACAGTAACTGGAGAGAGGCAGGTAGAGAGAGAGAGGGGAGAGCGGGGTTGTCCAGACTGGTTTGACCACCAGACAACAGAAAGACAAATAAGTTATGAGATGAACATAACAGTATACCAGTGGAAGGGAGGACAGTAGCAGGAGACCCTATGAGCTGAACATAACAGTATACCAGTGGAAGGAGGACAGTAGCAGGAGACCCTATGAGCTGAACATAACAGTATACCAGTGGAAGGGAGGACAGTAACAGGAGACCCTATGAGCTGAACATAACAGTATACCAGTGGAAGGAGGACAGTAGCAGGAGACCCTATGAGATGAACATAACAGTATACCAGTGGAAGGGAGGACAGTAGCAGGAGACCCTATGAGCTGAACATAACAGTATACCAGTGGAAGGGAGGACAGTAGCAGGAGACCCTATGAGATGAACATAACAGTATACCAGTGGAAGGAGGACAGTAGCAGGAGACCCTATGAGCTGAACATAACAGTATACCAGTGGAAGGGAGGACAGTAACAGGAGACCCTATGAGCTGAACATAACAGTATACCAGTGGAAGGAGGACAGTAGCAGGAAACCCTATGAGCTGAACATAACAGTATACCAGTGGAAGGAGGACAGTAGCAGGAGACCCTATGAGCTGAACATAACAGTATACCAGTGGAAGGAGGACAGTAGCAGGAGACCCTATGAGATGAACATAACAGTATACCAGTGGAAGGGAGGACAGTAGCAGGAGACCCTATGAGATGAACATAACAGTATACCAGTGGAAGGGAGGACAGTAGCAGGAGACCCTATGAGATGAACATAACAGTATACCAGTGGAAGGAGGACAGTAGCAGGAGACCCTATGAGATGAACATAACAGTATACCAGTGGAAGGAGGACAGTAGCAGGAGACCCTATGAGCTGAACATAACAGTATACCAGTGGAAGGGAGGACAGTAACAGGAGACCTTATGAGCTGAACATAACAGTATACCAGTGGAAGGAGGACAGTAGCAGGAGACCCTATGAGCTGAACATAACAGTATACCAGTGGAAGGAGGACAGTAACAGGAGACCTTATGAGCTGAACATAACAGTATACCAGTGGAAGGAGGACAGTAGCAGGAGACCCTATGAGCTGAACATAACAGTATACCAGTGGAAGGAGGACAGTAGCAGGAGACCCTATGAGCTGAACATAACAGTATACCAGTGGAAGGAGGACAGTAGCAGGAGACCCTATGAGCTGAACATAACAGTATACCAGTGGAAGGGAGGACAGTAACAGGAGACCCTATGAGCTGAACATAACAGTATACCAGTGGAAGGGAGGACAGTAGCAGGAGACCCTATGAGATGAACATAACAGTATACCAGTGGAAGGGAGGACAGTAGCAGGAGACCCTATGAGATGAACATAACAGTATACCAGTGGAAGGAGGACAGTAGCAGGAGACCCTATGAGATGAACATAACAGTATACCAGTGGAAGGAGGACAGTAGCAGGAGACCCTATGAGATGAACATAACAGTATACCAGTGGAAGGAGGACAGTAGCAGGAGACCCTATGAGCTGAACATAACAGTATACCAGTGGAAGGAGGACAGTAACAGGAGACCCTATGAGCTGAACATAACAGTATACCAGTGGAAGGGAGGACAGTAGCAGGAGACCCTATGAGCTGAACATAACAGTATACCAGTGGAAGGGAGGACAGTAACAGGAGACCCTATGAGCTGAACATAACAGTATACCAGTGGAAGGAGGACAGTAGCAGGAGACCCTATGAGCTGAACATAACAGTATACCAGTGGAAGGAGGACAGTAGCAGGAGACCCTATGAGCTGAACATAACAGTATACCAGTGGAAGGAGGACAGTAGCAGGAGACCCTATGAGCTGAACATAACAGTATACCAGTGGAAGGAGGACAGTAGCAGGAGACCAAACTGTGGTTTGTGACAATTATGATTTCCCTTTGTAGCCAATTCAGTTGCAGTAATTCCGGTAACGAAATTATGAGTTTTAATCACGTAATAATTCATAAAAAAAAATGTATATCAGTAAAATCACTAACTAATTGGTAGGTCTACCTGTCACGGATCCCCCCGGTCCTACTGCTCAGTCCGTTCACCAGCTCCGGAGGTCTACGTCACCGGCTTTCTAGGCGTCACTGACAGGGATCATTACCACCAACCCCGGACTGTCTTGTCTCATTACCACACCTGGTTCCCATTCCCCCTGATTAGTATGTGTATATATGTCCCCTCTGTTCCCCATTCCCCCTGATTAGTATGTGTATATATGGGCCCTCTGTTCCCATTCCCCCTGATTAGTATGTGTATATATGTCCCCTCTGTTCCCCATTCCCCCTGATTAGTATGTGTATATATGTGCCCTCTGTTCCCATTCCCCCTGATTAGTATGTGTATATATGTCCCCTCTGTTCCCATTCCCCCTGATTAGTATGTGTATATATGTCCCCTCTGTTCCCATTCCCCCTGATTAGTATGTGTATATATGTGCCCTCTGTTCCCCATTCCCCCTGATTAGTATGTGTATATATGTCCCCTCTGTTCCCATTCCCCCTGATTAGTATGTGTATATATGTCCCCTCTGTTCCCATTCCCCCTGATTAGTATGTGTATATATGTCCCCTCTGTTCCCCATTCCCCCTGGTTAGTATGTGTATATATGTCCCCTCTGTTCCCATTCCCCCTGATTAGTATGTGTATATATGTCCCCTCTGTTCCCCATTCCCCCTGATTAGTATGTGTATATATGTCTCCTCTGTTCCCCATTCCCCCTGATTAGTATGTGTATATATGTCCCCTCTGTTCCCATTCCCCCTGATTAGTATGTGTATATATGTCTCCTCTGTTCCCCATTCCCCCTGATTAGTATGTGTATATATGTCCCCTCTGTTCCCCATTCCCCCTGGTTAGTATGTGTATATATGTGCCCTCTGTTCCCCATTCCCCCTGATTAGTATGTGTATATATGTCCCCTCTGTTCCCATTCCCCCTGATTAGTATGTGTATATATGTCTCCTCTGTTCCCCATTCCCCCTGGTTAGTATGTGTATATATGTCCCCTCTGTTCCCCATTCCCCCTGATTAGTATGTGTATATATGTCCCCTCTGTTCCCCATTGTCCTTGTCCATTACTGTCCGTTGGTCTTGTGAGTACCGTGTGTTGTGCTCTTGTTATTACGGGTCCTGTATATGTATTTAGAGGTTTACACCACGTTCTTTTGTCTGGGTTACAGCCCTGTGGTATATATATATATACAGTTGAAGTCGGAAGTTTACATACACCTTAGCCAAATACATTTAAACTCAGATTTTCACAATTCCTGACATTTAATCCTAGTAAAAATTCCCTGTCTTAGGTCAGTTAGGATCACCACTTTATTTTAAGAATGTGAAATGTCACAATAATAGTAGTGATTTAATTCAGCTTTTATTTCTTTCATTTACATTTGAGTCATTTAGCAGACGCTCTTATCCAGAGCGACTTACAGTTAGTGAGTGCATACATTTTATATATATATATTTTTTATATATATATATATTTTTTTCATACTGGCCCCCCGTGGGAATCGAACCCACAACCCTGGCATTGCAAACGCCATGCTCTACAAACATCCCTGCCGGCCATTCCCTCCCCTACCCTGGACGACGCTGGGCCAATTGTGCGCCGCCCCATGGGTCTCCCGGTCGCGGCCGGCTGCGACAGAGCCTGGATTCGAACCAGGATCTCTAGTGGCACAGCTAGCCCTGCGATGCAGTGCCTTAGACCACTGCGCCACTCGGGAGACTTTCATCACAGTCCCAGTGGGTCAGAAGTTTACATACACTAAATTAGTATTTGGTAGCATTGCCTTTCAATTGTTTAACTTGGGTCAAACGTTTCGGGTAGCCTTCCACAAGCTTCCCACAATAAGTTGGGTGAATTTTGGCCCATTCCTCCTGACAGAGCTGGTGTAACTGAGTCAGGTTTGTAGGCCTCCTTGCTCGCACATGCTTTTTCAGTTCTGCCTACAAATGTTCTATAGGATTGAGGTCAGGGCTTTGTGATGGCCACTCCAATACCTTGACTTTGTTGTCCTTAAGCCATTTTGCCACAACTTTGGAAGAATGCTTGGGGTCATTGTCCATTAGCTTTCATTTGACACCCAGTTTGATATGCTCCTATGAACTTCACATGTTGGTGCTCATGGGTCCTTTTACATGGAAATGCCCAACTAATAATAATAATATGCCATTTAGCAGACGCTTTTATCCAAAGCGACTTACAGTCATGTGTGCATACATTTTTGTGTATGGGTGGTCCCGGGGATCGAACCCACAACCTTGGCGTTACAAGTGGCGTGCTCTACCAGCTGAGCTACAGAGGACCAACTCTTATCTAGCAAAACATAACCACTAGCTAGGGAGGCATATAGTTCACATGACTCCACCATATTCATCACTACAAACATCTTGGTAAAATACTGAGCCTACTACTGCGTCGGTTAAGGCACACAGCAACAAAACAGTTTCATATAACAGAACATCTCCATAACATCTGCCATAACCAGCGTCTAGAACAAGAGGCACTGCAATGCAAAGGGCATCAAGCTCCTAATCTTTTCATCTCTGACATGCAGTCCTCCTCGAGTACAGTGGAACTAACTCCATAGCTTTCCCTGTCCTCGCTAGTCACATAGTCAGGGGATGTAGTTCCCATTGGAGATAGCCCCTGCCTGTCCTGTAGGCCATCCCCCCAATCTCCCCATTATGGAAAATGACCGTTCTCAAGTCAGGGCTGTGCCTGGCCCGGTGATAGGCTAACGCTGTGTGATGTTTCTGCACTGTGAGTGACGATACAAGTAATCAGTTAAGAATGTGAGCACGGTTTCTTCCCCCGGAGAGCAATCTGCAAACAGCCAATAGGAGAGCAGTGTGCATGGGTGAGCCCTCTATCCCTGTAATCCACACAGCACTGTGAGCACGCCCACAATTACGCCTCAAAGAATGGACTCATTCTGGAGAATCTGATCTGTGTGCTGCACCAACCAGCCACCAGTGGAGGGTGAGCCCTGGGCCAGGAACACACCATAGTACTGCTGAGTGATTACACCAACCAGCCACCAGTGGAGGGCGAGCCCTGGGCTAGGAACACACCGTAGTACTGCTGAGTGATTACACCAACCAGCCACCAGTGGAGGGCGAGCCCTGGGCTAGGAACACACCGTAGTACTGCTGAGTGATTACACCAACCAGCCACCAGTGGAGGGCGAGCCCTGGGCTAGGAACACACCATAGTACTGCTGAGTGATTACACCAACCAGCCACCAGTGGAGGGCGAGCCCTGGGCTAGGAACACACCGTAGTACTGCTGAGTGATTACACCAACCAGCCACCAGTGGAGGGCGAGCCCTGGGCTAGGAACACACCATAGTACTGCTGAGTGATTACACCAACCAGCCACCAGTGGAGGGCGAGCCCTGGGCCAGGAACACACCGTAGTACTGCTGAGTGATTACACCAACCAGCCACCAGTGGAGGGCGAGCCCTGGGCCAGGAACACACCGTAGTACTGCTGAGGGATTACACCAACCAGCCACCAGTGGAGGGTGAGCCCTGGGCTAGGAACACACCGTAGTACTGCTGAGGGATTACACCAACCAGCCACCAGTGGAGGGCGAGCCCTGGGCTAGGAACACACCGTAGTACTGCTGAGGGATTACACCAACCAGCCACCAGTGGAGGGCGAGCCCTGGGCTAGGAACACACCGTAGTACTGCTGAGTGATTACACCAACCAGCCACCAGTGGAGGGCGAGCCCTGGGCTAGGAACACACCGTAGTACTGCTGAGGGATTACACCAACCAGCCACCAGTGGAGGGCGAGCCCTGGGCTAGGAACACACCGTAGTACTGCTGAGGGATTACACCAACCAGCCACCAGTGGAGGGCGAGCCCTGGGCTAGGAACACACCGTAGTACTGCTGAGGGATTACACCAACCAGCCACCAGTGGAGGGCGAGCCCTGGGCTAGGAACACACCGTAGTACTGCTGAGTGATTACACCAACCAGCCACCAGTGGAGGGCGAGCCCTGGGCTAGGAACACACCGTAGTACTGCTGAGTGATTACACCAACCAGCCACCAGTGGAGGGTGAGCCCTGGGCTAGGAACACACCGTAGTACTGCTGAGTGATTACACCAACCAGCCACCAGTGGAGGGCGAGCCCTGGGCCAGGAACACACCGTAGTACTGCTGAGTGATTACACCAACCAGCCACCAGTGGAGGGCGAGCCCTGGGCTAGGAACACACCGTAGTACTGCTGAGGGATTACACCAACCAGCCACCAGTGGAGGGCGAGCCCTGGGCTAGGAACACACCATAGTACTGCTGAGTGATTACACCAACCAGCCACCAGTGGAGGGCGAGCCCTGGGCTAGGAACACACCGTAGTACTGCTGAGTGATTACACCAACCAGCCACCAGTGGAGGGCGAGCCCTGGGCTAGGAACACACCGTAGTACTGCTGAGTGATTACACCAACCAGCCACCAGTGGAGGGCGAGCCCTGGGCTAGGAACACACCGTAGTACTGCTTAGTGATTAGTGTTTTTTGAGGTCGGTTCGGTTTTGGTTAGAATATTTGGGTTGAATGCTGTAACAACACAGAATACAACAATTAATAAAAGTCCCTTGATGATAGTGACTGCCCAATACTGCTTATCACTTATTAACCAGCAGGTATTCACATTACTTACTTTAATCAAACATTTATTGTTTTGCTTTATTTGATGACTATTAATTCATTCCTAGTCGTCATCTCATCTCTATAGAGCAGCTGCCTGTGCTGTCTGACTAAATCACTATTTTAGTAGTTCTTCAAAGTAAATAATGCATACTTTTATGACTGCTGAATACCAACGATGAGTCACTTTGATAATGTATTTTCAGGTAGAGATGCCTCACAAAGCAACAGCTGCTCTCTATATCCCCTCAGGAGCGAGCATTCTTCTGCCTCTTCCGTAGCAGGCATAAAAGAAACAGAGACCGGACAAGTAGATGCGCAATGGATTATGGTCATTGTAGTTAATTACAACGTTTTATGGGCTAAACCATGTAGAATATTGGCCTGTTGGAAACTACATCTCCCGACTACATCGCACAGTTCAGGCTGGATCTGATTTATCTCTAGAGAAACTGTGTGATGTGCGCATTGAGCTCACAGAAAAACACAGAACGAAATGGAATTCAAGTAATTAAACCGACGTTGAAATAACCAACATTTCGGTTAATCGCTCAGCAATACACCACAGCTCCTCTGCCCTGTGCTAGGTCCACACCACAGCTCCTCTGCCCTGAGCTAGGCCCTCACCCCCGCTCCTCTGCCCTGAGCTGGGTCCACACCACAGCTCCTCTGCCCTGGGCTAGGCCCCAGCTCCTCTGCCCTGGGCTAGGCCCCAGCTCCTCTGCCCTGTGCTAGGTCCACACCACAGCTCCTCTGCCCTGGGTTAGGTCCACACCACAGCTCCTCTGCCCTGGGCTAGGCCCCAGCTCCTCTGCCCTGGGTTAGGTCCACACCACAGCTCCTCTGCCTTGGGCTAGGTCCACACCCCAGCTCCTCTGCCCTGAGCTAGGTCCACACCACAGCTCCTCTGCCCTGGGTTAGGTCCACACCACAGCTCCTCTGCCCTGGGCTAGGCCCCAGCTCCTCTGCCCTGGGTTAGGTCCACACCACAGCTCCTCTGCCTTGGGCTAGGTCCACACCCCCGCTCCTCTGCCCTGGGTTAGGTCCACACCACAGCTCCTCTGCCCTGAGCTAGGTCCACACCACAGCCCCTCTGCCCTGGGTTAGGTCCACACCACAGCCCCTCTGCCCTGGGTTAGGTCCACACCACAGCCCCTCTGCCCTGGGTTAGGTCCACACCACAGCTCCTCTGCCCTGAGCTAGGTCCACACCACAGCTCCTCTGCCCTGTGCTAGGTCCTCACCACAGCTCCTCTGCCCTGGGCTAGGCCCCAGCTCCTCTGCCCTGGGTTAGGTCCACACCACAGCTCCTCTGCCTTGGGCTAGGTCCACACCCCCGCTCCTCTGCCCTGGGTTAGGTCCACACCACAGCTCCTCTGCCCTGTGCTAGGTCCACACCACAGCTCCTCTGCCCTGGGTTAGGTCCACACCACAGCTCCTCTGCCCTGTGCTAGGTCCACACCACAGCTCCTCTGCCCTGGGCTAGGCCACAGCTCCTCTGCCCTGGGCTAGGTCCACACCACAGCTCCTCTGCCCTGTGCTAGGTCCACACCACAGCTCCTCTGCCCTGTGCTAGGTCCACACCCCAGCTCCTCTGCCCTGGGCTAGGCCCCAGCTCCTCTGCCCTGGGCTAGGCCCCAGCTCCTCTGCCCTGAGCTAGGCCCCAGCTCCTCTGCCCTGGGCTAGGCCCCAGCTCCTCTGCCCTGAGCTAGGCCCCAGCTCCTCTGCCCTGGGCTAGGCCCCAGCTCCTCTGCCCTGGGCTAGGTCCTCACCACAGCTCCTCTGGGATTGAGCTGGAAGAAGTAGGTGGTCTTGTATCCTTTCCTGGCTGTCTGGTGTAGGATGGTGTAGGATGGTGTAGGATGGTGTAGGACTTGAGTGGGACTGTATTTGGGGTTTGAATAGAAGGAGGCAGTAGTGGAGGGGAGGTGACTCTGACCTGGTGACTCTGACCTGCTTTCTGCCATTGCTTTCACCCTGTCCAATGGTGGGTGTGAGAGTTGTGAAGTTGAGCTGAACCTCCGTTTAAATTGAAGGTTGGTGTGTCTCAGTCGTAGTCAGCAGATCCACTGAACATCTCAACCAGTTTCAACAGCTGTTAGAGTTACCTCATGTTGATCGCAGCACAGGCAGCACGGTGCAGTAAAACACGCGTTTAGACAGAACCATAAACCACCTCTGATCCTGGTTCACATCCAACAAGGCTGGGCTGCAGACAGACACTGCTACTCTTTTCTTCAGATGGCTGAGCCACATCTGTTTGCGTGGGCTGTAATCAGGAACGTCATTGTATTGAACCAGTGTAGCTATGCGAAGCGTGGTTGGCGTTTTGAGAGATTCTCTGAGCGTATTCAACACTGCTTACTGTTGCTACACGATGCCGTCACTTGTAGCGCGCGCTTGAACGCTCAGTGAAACAAGACTGCGAGGCCGAGTTACGGGGACGTACGTCACGTGGTAGTTAACAGCGTTGAGGTAAACCCTGTGGTCTGGCTGGGATGTGGTGTTGCTACTTGTAGCATCAACAGGCCTCTGTCAGTAGCCTTCTGCTTGTCCTCGCCTGGCCTGCTACTGTTCTGGGTGTCTATCTGGGCACGGGGCTGGGTCCCAAATGGCACCCTATACCCTACATAGTGCACTACCTATGGGGCTCTGGTCAAAAGTAGTGCACTATGTAGGGAATAGGGTGCCATGGTGTTTCCTCTCTCAGGCCCTCAGCGCTCGTCCTGGAGATTTAATAGGTGTTTGAGAGACCGGATGTTACTAGACACTGGACAGGAAATGGAAATCACCCCCCTGTATCCTGTCTGTGTCCTGTCTGTGGAAACACAATGCTACTGTGTCCTGTCTGTGGAAACACAATGCTACTGTGTCCTGTCTGTGGAAACACAATGCTACTGTGTCCTGTCTGTGGAAACACAATGCTACTGTGTCCTGTCTGTGGAAACACAATGCTACTGTGTCCTGTCTGTGTCCTGTCTGTGGAAACACAATGCTACTGTGTCCTGTCTGTGGAAACACAATGCTACTGTGTCCTGTCTGTGGAAACACAATGCTACTGTGTCCTGTCTGTGGAAACACAATGCTACTGTGTCCTGTCTGTGTCCTGTCTGTGGAAACACAATGCTACCGTGTCCTGTCTGTGGAAACACAATGCTACTGTGTTAATGTGTGGTGGTCGTTCCACCTCAAAAAGCACCGTAAAGAGGACTTCAACACCCACCGTCTCAGATTGTTCTCGAATTGTTTCTGTTGATAGAAACAGTTCAGATTAGCGTTCCTGCAACATTATTTTGTTGAAATATTATTTGATTTCTGAGAAATGTAAGCTAATTAAAACAGTAATTTAATGTATTGCTATGGGTGGAGTGGTACTGGCTACTTCTAGTGTGTTCTATGAAGGGTTCCTGGTTAGGGCAGACTGATATTACTAACATTAATGTAGACTGATATTACTAACATTAATGTAGACTGATATTACTAACATTAATGCAGACTGATATTACTAACATTAATGTAGACTGATATTACTAACATTAATGTAGACTGATATTACTAACATTAATGTAGACTGATATTACTAACATTAATGTAGACTGATATTACTAACATTAATGTAGACTGATATTACTAACATTAATGTAGACTGATATTACTAACATTAATGTAGACTGATATTACTAACATTAATGTAGACTGATATTAGGAACATTAATGTAGACTGATATTACTAACATTAATATAGACTGATATTACTAACATTAATGTAGACTGATATTACTAACATTAATGTAGACTGACTTTAGGAACATTAATGTAGACTGACGTTAGTAACATTAATGTAGACTGACGTTAGGAACATTAATGTAGACTGATGTTAGGAACATTAATGTAGACTGACGTTAGGAACATTAATGTAGACTGATATTACTAACATTAATGTAGACTGACGTTAGGAACATTAATGTAGACTGATGTTAGTAACATTAATGTAGACTGATGTTAGGAACATTAATGTAGACTGATGTTAGTAACAGCAGACTGATGTTAGTAACATTAATGTAGACTGACGTTAGTAACATTAATGTAGACTGACGTTAGTAACATTAATGTAGACTGATGTTAGTAACATTAATATAGACTGACGTTAGTAACATTAATGTAGACTGATGTTAGTAACAGCAGACTGATGTTAGTAACATTAATGTAGACTGATGTTAGGAACATTCAAGTTTTTTTTCTATACAAATTGGGAAAGTCTGAAACCTGGAAAAATCAAACGGAGAAAACAGAATTTGGGAAATAACAAAACAGCATTTGGGTAAAAATCAATTGGATTTTATATAAATATGACCAACATAGAATAAGGAAATTTCTTGAAGAAAATGTGTGTGCTTGCTTCTAAAAAGATTTGTACGGTAGTGGGAGATCTGTTCAGCTGAATAGAAGCTGAAGCAGTACAGTCAGAATGGGTGTAATTACTTCAGTGGACTGCTGTATATAGTATTTTAGCACATCAATTAGGAGAAATTATAGATCTATGCCTCTGATAAATTAACTTAGACTAAAACTCGTTTGGTGCTGTCCAACACCAATGTAGGGGGCGAAAGGTCGCTGGTTCTAATCCCAGAGCCGACTAGGTGAAAAATCTGTCGATGTGCCCTTGAGCAAGGCACTTAACCCTAAATTGCTCCTGTAAGTCGCTCTGGATAAGAGCGTCTGCTAAATGACCCAAAAAAATAAAAAATAATAATAAGGGGGGTGGCCCAGACGTGCTAGGGCTCCATTCACTTCAATACCAAAAGTCAAATCTCTTGGCGAGGTCGCTAGGTGTTGTACTAAGTTTGTTTAGTATTATTAGAAGGGGTACAACTTTTGTTTATCCGTTATACAGTTAATTCAATTTGTATGGCCTAACGTTAGCTAACAGTATGAGATGGTAGTGTGCAGCTCTGTGGAGTGTACGGCTTAAAGTGGTCCTATGGACAGGAACTCCGATCTCTGCTGTGGAGCTTTGCAGCTCCTTCAGGGTTTTCTTTGGTCTCTTTGTTGCCTCTCTGATTAATGCCCTCTTTGCCTGGTCCGTGAGTTTTGGCGGGCGGCCCTCTCTTGGCAGGTTAGTTTCGGATATCTTTTTATAACCCAACCCTGCTCTGTACTTCTCCACAACTTTGTCCCTGACCTGTTTGCAGAGCTCCTTGGTCTTCATGGTGCCGCTTGCTTGGTGGTGCCCCTTGCTTAGTGGTGTTGCAGACTCTGGGGCCTTTCAGAACAGGTGTGTATATATACTGAGATCATGTGACACTTAGATTGCACACAGGAGGACTTTATTTAACTAATTATGTGACCTCTGAAGGTAATTGGTTGCACCAGATCTTATTTAGGGGCTTCATAGCAAAGTGGTTGAATACATATGCACGCACCACTTGTCCGTTATTTATTTTTTAGATTTTTTAGAATTTTTTTGAAACAAGTTATCTTTTTCATTTCACTTCACCAATTTGGACTATTTTGTGTATGTCCATTACATGAAATCCAAATAAAAATCTATTTAAATTACAGGTTGATATGCAACAAAATAGGAAAAACGTCAAAGGGGATGAATACTATTTAGTGCATCTCTTAAGATAGCTAGATGGGACAACCACATCCCCGTCACAGTCAGTACGACTCTCCTCAATAAAGCAGCTGTCAGTGTCAGTAAGAAAATACACGTTTTAGGCCAAGAAAGGTACAACAGGAAGGTGTTAGTTTTATTGGTTTGTGTTTTGTTGTTGTGTTGAGATGATGAGCGCTGGTCGATTTGTGTCAAATCAAAGTTAGTGCAAGAAAGGTGGGTACAACAGGACGGTGTTCGTTTGATTGGTTTGTGTTTTGTTGTTGTGTTGAGATGATGAGCGCTGGTCGATTAGTGACCAGAGTAGGGTGCCAGTTTCCTACAGTGTGTTCTCTGTCGTTTGGACACTCCATTCTGCAAGGCTCGTTAAACGTAGCAACAGATGTGTTAGCCTGTTTTACTAGCCTAGCTTAATCATTACAAGACTCCACCTTTACCTTACCAGAGTGTATCATATACACTTACTGGGCATTTACTGGCCTTTTAATAGTGACATATGTTATAACCTTTGGTCTGCATCCCAAATGGCACCCTGTTCCCTACGGGGCCCTGGTCTAAAGTAGTGCACTACATAGGGAACAGGGTGCCATTTGGCCAAGGTGAGGTGAAAGAGTAGCCAGTACACTAACTGCCTAGCTATATGGTACAACAGATTAGATAGCATCACCTGAAGGTTGTTATCCTGTACAATCTGCACATGTGTCCCAAATTACACCGTATTCCCAATTTATATGTGCACTACTTTTGACCAGAGCTCTATGGGGCCCTGGTCAAAAGCAGTGAACTACATAGGGAATAGGGTGCTATTTGGGACGCACGCTGCCAGGGGCGTTGATGGCTGGATCTCTCTCTCTGTGTGTGTTGCACAAGGCCAGTAAGACTGGCGTGATGGAGTGGAAACATCTCTCTCTCCCCAGGGGATGATTTATCATAGAGCGTGTCAGATCTAGAAGACCTTTACTGTGCGGACACTGGAAAGGAAATCACTATAGGACTTCATTCTGTCTTTCCCATTCATCTCTCTCTCTCTCTCCCTGGCACCCAATCCAAGCAGTCAGTCTGTCGGTCAGTCCCAAATGGTACATTATTCCCTACGTAGTGCCCTACTTTTGACCAGGGCCCACCCTATTCCCTAACACATAGTGCACTACTTTTGACCATAACCCTATGGGCCTTGAGGAAAAATAGTGCACTATATAGGGAATAGGGTGCCTTTCTTTTCCATAGGTCTTTCTCTCTGGTGCTCAAGCCAAGCAGCCAGTCTGTGTTTGTATCCCAAATAGCACCCTATTCCCTATATAGTGCACCTCTTTTGACGAGGGCCCACAGTGCTCTGGTCAAAAGTAGTGCACTATATAGGGAATAGGGTGCTATTTGGGATGCAGGGAGAACGTTCTTCTCTGAGTGCTTCCTGCCAGACCATAATATGAGCCTTAAATATTCCCTTGGCTGCTATGTGATCTGCTCCCTGGGTTTTTCTTCCACTGTGGAGAGGTGTGTGTGTGTGTGTGTGTGTGTGGGGCTAGCTGTATCTGGCTGTTCTTCCCAGCTGTCTGCTGCACTCACAGGGGATCAGATAGAGAGAGGGGCACAGTCACGTGCTGGAACAGACAACAGAGGGGCTGGACTGGAGGGAGTAGAGGGGCTGGACTGGAGGGAGTAGAGGGGCTGGACTGGAGGGAGTAGAGGGGCTGGACTGGAGGGAGTAGAGGGGCTGGACTGGAGGGAGTAGAGGGGCTGGACTGGAGGGAGTAGAGGGGCTGGACTGGAGGGAGTAGAGGGGCTGGACTGGAGGGAGTAGAGGGACTGGACTGGAGGGAGTAGAGGGGCTGGACTGGAGGGAGTAGAGGGGCTGGACTGGAGGGAGTAGAGGGGCTGGACTGGAGGGAGTAGAGGGGCTGGACTGGAGGGAGTAGAGGGGATGGACTGGAGGGAGTAGAGGGACTGGACTGGAGGGAGTAGAGGGGCTGGACTGGAGGGAGTAGAGGGGCTGGACTGGAGGGAGTAGAGGGGCTGGACTGGAGGGAGTAGAGGGGCTGGACTGGAGGGAGGGAGAGGGGCTGGACTGGAGGGAGTAGAGGGACTGGACTGGAGGGAGTAGAGGGACTGGACTGGAGGGAGTAGAGGGACTGGACTGGAGGGAGTAGAGGGACTGGACTGGAGGGAGTAGAGGGGCTGGACTGGAGGGAGTAGAGGGGCTGGACTGGAGGGAGTAGAGGGGCTGGACTGGAGGGAGTAGAGGGGCTGGACTGGAGGGAGTAGAGGGACTGGAGGGAGTAGAGGGGGGAGGGAGTAGAGGGGCTGGACTGGAGGGAGTAGAGGGGCTGGACTGGAGGGAGGGAGAGGGGCTGGACTGGAGGGAGGGAGAGGGGCTGGACTGGAGGGAGTAGAGGGGCTGGACTGGAGGGAGTAGAGGGGCTGGACTGGAGGGAGTAGAGGGACTGGACTGGAGGGAGGGAGAGGGGCTGGACTGGAGGGAGGGAGAGGGGCTGGACTGGAGGGAGTAGAGGGGCTGGACTGGAGGGAGTAGAGGGGCTGGACTGGAGGGAGTAGAGGGGCTGGACTGGAGGGAGTAGAGGGGCTGGACTGGAGGGAGTAGAGGGGCTGGACTGGAGGGAGTAGAGGGGCTGGACTGGAGGGAGGGAGAGGGGCTGGGCTGGACTGGAGGGAGTAGAGGGGCTGGACTGGAGGGAGTAGAGGGGCTGGACTGGAGGGAGTAGAGGGGCTGGACTGGAGGGAGTAGAGGGGCTGGACTGGAGGGAGTAGAGGGGCTGGACTGGAGGGAGTAGAGGGGCTGGACTGGAGGGAGTAGAGGGGCTGGACTGGAGGGAGTAGAGGGGCTGGACTGGAGGGAGTAGAGGGGCTGGACTGGAGGGAGTAGAGGGGCTGGACTGGAGGGAGGGAGAGGGGCTGGACTGGAGGGAGTAGAGGGGCTGGACTGGAGGGAGTAGAGGGGCTGGACTGGAGGGAGTAGAGGGGCTGGACTGGAGGGAGTAGAGGGGCTGGACTGGAGGGAGTAGAGGGGCTGGACTGGAGGGAGTAGAGGGGCTGGACTGGAGGGAGTAGAGGGGCTGGACTGGAGGGAGGGAGAGGGGCTGGACTGGAGGGAGTAGAGGGACTGGAGGGAGTAGAGGGGCTGGACTGGAGGGAGTAGAGGGGCTGGACTGGAGGGAGTAGAGGGGCTGGACTGGAGGGAGTAGAGGGGCTGGACTGGAGGGAGTAGAGGGGCTGGACTGGAGGGAGGGAGAGGGGCTGGACTGGAGGGAGTAGAGGGGCTAGACTGGAGGGAGTAGAGGGGCTGGACTGGAGGGAGTAGAGGGGCTGGACTGGAGGGAGTAGAGGGGCTGGACTGGAGGGAGTAGAGGGGCTGGACTGGAGGGAGTAGAGGGGCTGGACTGGAGGGAGTAGAGGGGCTGGACTGGAGGGAGTAGAGGGACTGGACTGGAGGGAGTAGAGGGGCTGGACTGGAGGGAGGGAGAGGGGCTGGACTGGAGGGAGTAGAGGGACTGGAGGGAGTAGAGGGGCTGGACTGGAGGGAGTAGAGGGGCTGGACTGGAGGGAGTAGAGGGGCTGGACTGGAGGGAGTAGAGGGGCTGGACTGGAGGGAGTAGAGGGACTGGACTGGAGGGAGTAGAGGGACTGGACTGGAGGGAGTAGAGGGGCTGGACTGGAGGGAGTAGAGGGGCTGGACTGGAGGGAGTAGAGGGGCTGGACTGGAGGGAGTAGAGGGGCTGGACTGGAGGGAGTAGAGGGGCTGGACTGGAGGGAGTAGAGGGGCTGGACTGGAGGGAGTAGAGGGGCTGGACTGGAGGGAGTAGAGGGGCTGGACTGGAGGGAGTAGAGGGGCTGGACTGGAGGGAGTAGAGGGGCTGGACTGGAGGGAGTAGAGGGGCTGGACTGGAGGGAGTAGAGGGGCTGGACTGGAGGGAGTAGAGGGGCTGGACTGGAGGGAGTAGAGGGGCTGGACTGGAGGGAGTAGAGGGGCTGGACTGGAGGGAGTAGAGGGACTGGACTGGAGGGAGTAGAGGGGGGAGGGAGGTAGGGAGAGGGGGTGGACTGGAGGGAGTAGAGGGGCTGGACTGGAGGGAGTAGAGGGGCTGGACTGGAGGGAGTAGAGGGACTGGACTGGAGGGAGGGAGAGGGGCTGGACTGGAGGGAGGGAGAGGGGCTGGACTGGAGGGAGTAGAGGGACTGGACTGGAGGGAGTAGAGGGGCTGGACTGGAGGGAGTAGAGGGGCTGGACTGGAGGGAGTAGAGGGGCTGGACTGGAGGGAGTAGAGGGGCTGGACTGGAGGGAGTAGAGGGGCTGGACTGGAGGGAGTAGAGGGGCTGGACTGGAGGGAGTAGAGGGGCTGGACTGGAGGGAGTAGAGGGACTGGACTGGAGGGAGTAGAGGGGCTGGACTGGAGGGAGTAGAGGGACTGGACTGGAGGGAGTAGAGGGGCTGGACTGGAGGGAGTAGAGGGACTGGACTGGAGGGAGTAGAGGGGCTGGACTGGAGGGAGTAGAGGGGCTGGACTGGAGGGAGTAGAGGGGCTGGACTGGAGGGAGTAGAGGGGCTGGACTGGAGGGAGTAGAGGGGCTGGACTGGAGGGAGTAGAGGGGCTGGACTGGAGGGAGTAGAGGGGCTGGACTGGAGGGAGTAGAGGGGCTGGACTGGAGGGAGTAGAGGGGCTGGACTGGAGGGAGTAGAGGGGGGAGGGAGGTAGGGAGAGGATTACTTGACACATTGGAAAGAATTAACTAAAAATCAGAGCAAACTAGAATGTTATTTGGCCCTAAACAGAGAGTACACAGTGGCAGAATACCTGACCACTGTGACTGACCCAAACTTAAGGAAAGCTTTGACTATGTACAGACTCAGTGAGCATTGCCTTGCTATTGAGAAAGGCCACCGTAGGCAGACCTGGCTCTCAAGAGAAGACAGGCTATGTGCATACTGCCCACAAAATGAGGTGGAAACTGAGCTGCACTTCCTAACCTCCTGCCAAATGTATGATCATATTAGAGACACATATTTCCCTCAGATTACAGCGATCCACAAAGAATTCGAAAACAAACCGAATTTTGATAAACTCCCTTATCTACTGGGTGAAATACCACAATGTGCCATCACAGCAGCAAGATTTGTGACCTGTTGCCACAAGAAAAGGGCAACCAGTGAAGAACAAACACCATTGGAAATACAACCCATATTTATGTTGATTTATTTTCCCATTTGTACTTTAACTATTTGCACATCGTTACAACACTCTCTATATACATAATATGACATTTGAAATGTCTTTATTCTTTTGGAACATTTGTGAGTTTAATGTTTACTGTTAATATTTATTGTTTATTTCACTTTTGTTTACTATCTACTTCACTTGCTTTGGCAATGTTAACATACGTTTCCCATGCCAATAAAGCCCTTAAATTGAAATTGAATTGATAGGGAGAGACAGAGAGAGAGGGGGCAGGGGAGAAAGAAAGAGAGAGAGAGAGAGAGAGAGGGGGAGGGGCACATTTCTGATGATCCCCCAGAGGACATTGTGGAGAGAGAGAGAGAGGGAGGAGTGGTGTGTGTGCCCATGCATGCATGCGTGTGTGTGTGTTGTTGTTAGAGAGTGTGAGGATTGTTTTTCTCAGCCACATCACACTACTCTGTTGCGCTCTCTCTCTCTGTGGAGTAAGAAGCATCTCTGTATCTGAACAGAGGAGCACTTTACTGACATTCACCGCTAAACTTGTTGCTCTATCATAGAGTTTGACTTGTGAAGAGGAGGGAGGCAGCAGCTGAAGTAGGATTAGCCCAGTGTGGAGTGGCCAGCCAGCCAGCCAGCCAGCCAGCCAGCCAGCCAGCCAGCCAGCCAGCCCGCCCTGCCTGAGGTGGGAGAGGGCAGAGCAGCAGTGGGCTCTGTCAGCTCCAGCGTGGTCGTATTGGGGTGAGTCTGTTACTGCCCACCTCCCATGTCTTCTCCTGTCTCTGTCAGCTCCAGCGTGGTCGTATTGGGGTAAGTCTGTTCCTGCTCACCTCCCATGTCTTCTCCTGTCTCTGGAATTCAGCCTGTGGACTGTTCGTTTTAACTCAACGACTCTTGTTCTCGTGTTAGTCTGAAACAGAAAAATGAGGAGTATGTTTGTTGACCCTCCCACCCCTCTGTTACACCAGACAGACACCAAACAGAGAGCAAAGCTAACTCGCTATAAGGTTTTGGCTAGGGGGGGGGGGGTTCTCCCACCCCTCTGTTACACCAGACAGACACCAAACAGAGAGCAAAGCTAACTCGCTATAAGGTTTTGGCTAGGGGGGGGGGGGGGTTCTGCTTGTATCTGACTCGCTATAAGGTTTTGGCTAGGGGGGGGGGGGGTTCTGCTTGTATCTGATTGTTTTGAATCATTTAGTCTTGTTCTATGCTAGTCTGAAACAGAATAACTGTTTCTCTCTTCAGACATGTACATTGCTTTTGTAGTCTGTCTTTAGCTAATTAGCTTGTTGTAGTCTGTCTTTAGCTAATTAGCTTGTTGTAGTCTGACTAGCTAATTAGCTTGTTGTAGTCTGACTAGCAAATTAGCTTGTTGTAGTCTGACTAGCTAATTAGCTTGTTGTGGTCTGACTAGCTAATTAGCTTGTTGTAGTCTGACTAGCTAATTAGCTTGTTGTAGTCTGTCTTTAGTTAATTAGCTTGTTGTAGTCTGACTAGCTAATTAGCTTGTTGTAGTCTGTCTTTAGCTAATTAGCTTGTTGTAGTCTGACTAGCTAATTAGCTTGTTGTAGTCTGACTAGCTAATTAGCTTGTTGTAGTCTGACTAGCTAATTAGCTTGTTGTAGTCTGTCTTTAGTTAATTAGCTTGTTGTAGTCTGACTAGCTAATTAGCTTGTTGTAGTCTGTCTTTAGCTAATTAGCTTGTTGTAGTCTGACTAGCTAATTAGCTTGTTGTAGTCTGACTAGCTAATTAGCTTGTTGTAGTCTGACTAGCTAATTAGCTTGTTGTAGTCTGACTAGCTAATTAGCTTGTTGTAGTCTGTCTTTAGCTAATTAGCTTGTTGTAGTCTGACTAGCTAATTAGCTTGTTGTAGTCTGACTAGCTAATTAGCTTGTTGTAGTCTGACTAGCTAATTAGCTTGTTGTAGTCTGTCTAGCTAATTAGCTTGTTGTAGTCTGACTAGCTAATTAGCTTGTTGTAGTCTGACTAGCTAATTAGCTTGTTGTAGTCTGTCTTTAGTTAATTAGCTTGTTGTAGTCTGACTAGCTAATTAGCTTGTTGTAGTCTGTCTTTAGCTAATTAGCTTGTTGTAGTCTGACTAGCTAATTAGCTTGTTGTAGTCTGACTAGCTAATTAGCTTGTTGTAGTCTGACTAGCTAATTAGCTTGTTGTAGTCTGACTAGCTAATTAGCTTGTTGTAGTCTGACTAGCTAATTAGCTTGTTGTAGTCTGACTTTAGCTAATTAGCTTGTTGTAGTCTGACTAGCTAATTAGCTTGTTGTAGTCTGTCTTTAGTTAATTGGCTTGTTCCAGACATTGGCACGGTGGTTTTAACAGCGGGGATTACCCTACACTAAGACTTTCTTGTAAATTCAGACGCTGGACTTGTGGTCATTGTTCTTACTGTTGTAAATGACTTGAAGACCGTTACATGCTGACTAGACCGGCACGCGAGTGCGTCCACCCACACCAGACTCGATCAGGACACGCAGGTTGAAATATCAAAACGAACTCTGAACCAACTATATTAATTTGGGGACAGGTCGAAACACAGGAAACACTCATGGACATTTAGCTAGCTAGCTTGCTGTTGCTAGCTCATTTGTCCTGGGATATCAACATTGGGTTGTTATTTTACCTGAAATGCACAAGGTCCTTTTTTCTGGATCTTTGTAGAATTTTTACCCATTTCGAGTCACACAAAATCATGTGTTCTCTACTCTGACACTTAATACACAGATAAAATGGGAAACCTAGTTAGTTTCTAGTAATCGCTTCAGTCTTCTTCTTCTTCTTCTTCTTCTTCTTCTTCTTCTGTGGACTTTATGTGGCGGTTGGCAACCAACTTTAAGATGCATTACCACCACCAACTGGACTGGAGTGTGGACCTCAGTTGATCTTTCAATCACCCACGTGGGTAAATGCTCCTATAAACCAATGAGGAGATGGGAGAGTAGGGACTTGCAGCGCGTCAAGCGTCAAAAATAGAATCAAGTTCTATTTTAGCGCCTGGCTACGCAGACGCTCGCCCACGCAACCCGGGCGGTGTGGTCAGTATGTTAGTTTTATTGGTATGAAAGTGGCCTGTGTTAAAGTCAGACTTAAAGTCAAGCTAACCTATAGTTTGTCAGTAATATTACAGTATCAGTCTTCCAGCCCGCTGAGAGGATGGATGCATCATGAGAGTGGCGTGTCGTTTTAAATAGAAGTGTTGAGAATTTGTGCGCCGTGACCGTGTTGAAGTTCACACAACGTTAAACCTCCCCCCCCAGACACCCAGAGTGAGGGAGAGAGAGACACATGCCTGATGTTAGGGTTTGCATTTGTCGAAGCGTGAGAGCTATAACTCACCCCTAGCAATGGGGCTGGGGCTGAGACTAGGGTATAGGGCTGGGGTTAGGACTGGGGCTGAGACTAGGGTATAGGGCTGGGGTTAGGGATGGAGCTGAGACTAGGGTATAGGGCTGGGGTTAGGGCTGGAGCTGAGTCTAGGGTATAGGGCTGGGGTTAGGGCTGGAGCTGAGACTAGGGTATAGGGCTGGGGTTAGGGCTGGAGCTGAGACTAGGGTATAGGGCTGGGGTTAGGGCTGAGACTAGGGTATAGGGCTGGGGTTAGGGATGGAGCTGAGACTAGGGTATAGGGCTGGGGTTAGGGCTGAGACTAGGGTATAGGGCTGGGGTTAGGGATGGGGCTGAGACTAGGGTATAGGGCTGGGGTTAGGGCTGGAGTTGAGACTAGGGTATAGGGCTGGGGTTAGGGCTGGAGCTGAGACTAGGGTATAGGGCTGGGGTTAGGGATGGAGCTGGGGTTAGGGTTAGGGCTGAGACTAGGGTATAGGGCTGGGGTTAGGGATGGAGCTGAGACTAGGGTATAGGGCTGGGGCTGAGACTAGGGTATAGGGCTGGGGTTAGGGATGGAGCTGAGACTAGGGTAAAGGGCTGGGGCTGAGACTAGGGTATAGGGCTGGGGTTAGGGATGGAGCTGAGACTAGGGTATAGGGATGGGGTTAGGGTTAGGGCTGAGACTAGGGTATAGGGCTGGGGTTAGGGTTAGGGCTAAGTCTAGGGTATAGGGCTGGGGTTAGGGCTGGAGCTGAGACTAGGGTATAGGGCTGGGGTTAGGGCTGGAGCTGAGACTAGGGTATAGGGCTGGGGTTAGGGATGGAGCTGAGACTAGGGTATAGGGCTGGGGTTAGGGATGGAGCTGAGACTAGGGTATAGGGATGGGGTTAGGGTTAGGGCTGAGACTAGGGTATAGGGCTGGGGTTAGGGTTAGGGCTAAGTCTAGGGTATAGGGCTGGGGTTAGGGATGGAGCTAAGACTAGGGTATAGGGCTGGAGCTGAGACTAGGGTATAGGGCTGGGGTTAGGGCTGAGACTAGGGTATAGGGCTGGGGTTAGGGCTGGAGCTGAGACTAGGGTATAGGGCTGGGGCTGAGACTAGGGTATAGGGCTGGGGCTGAGACTAGGGTATAGGGCTGGGGTTAGGGCTGGAGCTGAGACTAGGGTATAGGGCTGGGGTTAGGGCTGGGGCTGAGACTAGGGTATAGGGCTGGGGTTAGGGATGGAGCTGAGACTAGGGTATAGGGCTGGGGTTAGGGTTAGGGCTGAGACTAGGGTATAGGGCTGGGGTTAGGGTTAGGGCTAAGTCTAGGGTATAGGGCTGGGGTTAGGGCTGGAGCTGAGACTAGGGTATAGGGCTGGGGTTAGGGCTGGAGCTGAGACTAGGGTATAGGGCTGGGGTTAGGGATGGAGCTGAGACTAGGGTATAGGGCTGGGGTTAGGGCTGGGGCTGAGACTAGGGTATAGAGCTGGGGTTAGGGCTGAGACTAGGGTATAGGGCTGGAGCTGAGACTAGGGTATAGGGCTGGGGTTAGGGCTGAGACTAGGGTATAGGGCTGGGGTTAGGGATGGAGCTGAGACTAGGGTATAGGGCTGGGGTTAGGGCTGGAGCTGAGTCTAGGGTATAGGGCTGGGGTTAGGGCTGGAGCTGAGACTAGGGTATAGGGCTGGGGTTAGGGCTGGAGCTGAGACTAGGGTATAGGGCTGGGGTTAGGGATGGAGCTGGGGTTAGGGTTAGGGCTGAGACTAGGGTATAGGGCTGGGGTTAGGGATGGAGCTGAGACTAGGGTATAGGGCTGGGGCTGAGACTAGGGTATAGGGCTGGGGTTAGGGATGGAGCTGAGACTAGGGTATAGGGCTGGGGCTGAGACTAGGGTATAGGGCTGGGGTTAGGGATGGAGCTGAGACTAGGGTATAGGGATGGGGTTAGGGTTAGGGCTGAGACTAGGGTATAGGGCTGGGGTTAGGGTTAGGGCTAAGTCTAGGGTATAGGGCTGGGGTTAGGGCTGGAGCTGAGACTAGGGTATAGGGCTGGGGTTAGGGCTGGAGCTGAGACTAGGGTATAGGGCTGGGGTTAGGGATGGAGCTGAGACTAGGGTATAGGGCTGGGGTTAGGGATGGAGCTGAGACTAGGGTATAGGGATGGGGTTAGGGTTAGGGCTGAGACTAGGGTATAGGGCTGGGGTTAGGGCTAAGTCTAGGGTATAGGGCTGGGGTTAGGGATGGAGCTAAGACTAGGGTATAGGGCTGGAGCTGAGACTAGGGTATAGGGCTGGAGTTAGGGCTGAGACTAGGGTATAGGGCTGGGGTTAGGGCTGGAGCTGAGACTAGGGTATAGGGCTGGGGCTGAGACTAGGGTATAGGGCTGGGGCTGAGACTAGGGTATAGGGCTGGGGTTAGGGCTGGGGCTGAGACTAGGGTATAGGGCTGGGGTTAGGGCTGGGGCTGAGACTAGGGTATAGGGCTGGGGTTAGGGATGGAGCTGAGACTAGGGTATAGGGCTGGGGTTAGGGTTAGGGCTGAGACTAGGGTATAGGGCTGGGGTTAGGGTTAGGGCTAAGTCTAGGGTATAGGGCTGGGGTTAGGGCTGGAGCTGAGACTAGGGTATAGGGCTGGGGTTAGGGCTGGAGCTGAGACTAGGGTATAGGGCTGGGGTTAGGGCTGGAGCTGAGACTAGGGTATAGGGCTGGGGTTAGGGATGGAGCTGAGACTAGGGTATAGGGCTGGGGTTAGGGCTGGAGCTGAGACTAGGGTATAGGGCTGGGGTTAGGGATGGAGCTGAGACTAGGGTATAGGGCTGGGGTTAGGGATGGAGCTGAGACTAGGGTATAGGGCTGGGGTTAGGGCTGGGGCTGAGACTAGGGTATAGGGCTGGGGTTAGGGCTGGAGCTGAGACTAGGGTATAGGGCTGGAGCTGAGACTAGGGTATAGGGCTGGGGTTAGGGCTGGGGCTGAGACTAGGGTATAGGGCTGGGGTTAGGGTTGGAGCTGAGACTAGGGTATAGGGCTGGGGCTAGGGCTGAGACTAGGGTATAGGGCTGGGGTTAGGGCTGAGACTAGGGTATAGGGCTGGGGTTAGGGATGGAGCTGAGACTAGGGTATAGGGCTGGGGTTAGGGTTAGGGATGGAGCTGAGACTAGGGTATAGGGCTGGGGTTAGGGCTGGGTGTTAGGGCTGGGTGTTAGGGCTGGGTGTCAGGGCTAGGTGTTAGGGCTAGGTGTTAGGGCTAGGTGTTGGGGCTAGGTGTTAGGGCTAGGTGTTGGGGCTAGGTGTTAGGGCTGGGTGTTAGGGCTGGGTGTTAGGGCTAGGTGTTAGGGCTAGGTGTTGGGGCTAGGTGTTAGGGCTAGGTGTTGGGGCTAGGTGTTAGGGCTGGGTGTTAGGGCTGGGTGCTAGGTGTTAGGGCTGGGTGTTAGGGCTGGGTGTTAGGGCTGGGTGTTAGGGCTAGGTGTTAGGGCTGGGTGTTAGGGCTGGGTGTTAGGGCTGGGTGTTAGGTGTTAGGGCTGGGTGTTAGGGCTGGGTGTTAGGGCTGGGTGGTAGGGCTAGGTGTTAGGGCTAGGTGTTAGGGCTAGGTGTTAGGGCTGGGTGTTAGGGCTGGGTGTTAGGGCTGGGTGTTAGGGCTAGGTGTTAGGGCTGGGTGTTAGGGCTAGGTGTTAGGGCTGGGTGTTAGGGCTGGGTGTTGGGGCTAGGTGTTAGGGCTGGGTGTTAGGGCTGGGTGTTAGGGCTGGGTGTTAGGTGTTAGGGCTGGGTGTTAGGGCTGGGGCTGGGGTTAGGGCTTAGGCTGATACCAGGCAGGCTGATGTAAAATGTAAAAGGCTGATGAAGGCAGGCTGAGCTAAGATGGATGGAGATGCCTTGGCCACTGCCTCTCTGGCTCTCTCTGCCTCTCTGGCTGCGTCTCAAATGGCACACTATTCCCTGTGCACTACTTTGGCGAGGGCCCGTTGTGCTCTGGTCAAAACGAGTGCACTATATAGGGTGCCATAGGGCGACAACCATCAAACACGTGCTCTGTCTACCCCACCTGCGCTCACCTGCGCTGTCTAGACTGCCTCATTAATTACTGTTGGTGTCACGTTCTCTTGCATAATTCAACAAGCGTGTCACTAGCAGGAGACCCTCGGATAAAACATCTCCACGCTTGGCTCTAGATTCCACCTATCTAAACATGCTTTACATTGTTTGTGAGATCAGACATAATATCACTATAATCGGAGTGTTCATTCTCAGAAGTTGCTTTCATTTCAGCGCATCTCATTTGGAAACATTTCAACCGTATTAAATGATTACTTTTTTCATTTCTGTCATATCTTTAATCTGAGCCTAGAGGAATGTCTTTGTCTTCAGGCCTGGAGGGAAGCCAAAGTCATTCTGCTACCCAAGAGTGGTAAAGCAGCCTTTACTGGTTCTAACAGCAGACCTATCAGCTTGCTGCCAGCTCTTAGCAAACTGTTGGAAAAAATGGTGTTTGACCAAATACAATGCTGTTTCTCTGTAAACAAATTAACAACAGATTTTCAGGATGCTTATAGAGAAGGGCACTCAACATGTACTGCACTGACACAAATGACTGATGATTGGTTGAAAGAAATTGATAATAAGAAGATTGTGGGAGATTTCAGTGCAGCCTTTGACATTATTAATTATAACTGGTTGTTGAGAAAACATATGTTTTGTGGCTTTTCAACCTCTGCCATGTCGTGGATTCAGAGCTATCTATCTAATAGAACTCAGAGGGTTTTCTTTAATGGAAGCTTCTCTAATCTCAAACATGTGAAGTAGGTGTACCACAGGGCAGCTCTCTAGGCCCTCTACTCTTTTCTATTTTTACCAATGACACGCCACTGGCATTAAACAAAGCATGTGTGTCCATGTATGCGGATGATTCAACCATATACACATCAGCAACCACAGCTAGTGAAGTCACTAAAACCCTTAACAAAGAGTTGGAGTCTGTTTTGGAATGGGTGGCCACTAATAAACTGGTCCTGAACATCTCTAAAACTAAGAGCATTGTATTTGGTACAAATCATTCCCTAAGTTCTAGACCTCAGCTGAATCTGGTGATGAATGGTGTGGCTGTTGAACAAGTTGACGAGAGTAAATTACTTGGCGTTACCTTAGATTGTAAACTGTCATGGTCAAAACATTTCGATTCAATGGTTGTAAAGATGGGGAGAGGTCTGTCTAATCTGGATTATTGTCCAGTCGTGTGGTCAAGTGCTGCAAAGAAGGACCTAGTTAAGCTGCAGCTGGCCCAGAACAGAGCGGCACGTCTTGCTCTTCATTGTAATCCGAGAGATAATATTAATACTATGCATGCCAATTTCTCTTGGCTAAGAGTTGAGGAAAGACTGACTTCATCACTTCCTCATTTTATCAGAAACATATGTTGAAAATTCCTAATTGTTTGCATAGTCAATTTACACACAGCTCTGACACACACACTTACCCCACCAGACATGCCACCAGGGGTCTTTTCTAGACCAAATTCCAGAAAGCGTACATTATCATATAGAGCCATTATTGCATGGAACTCCCTTCCATCTCATATTGCTCAAATAAACAGCAAACCTGGTTTCAAAAAACAGATAAAGCAACAGCTCACGACACAACGCCTCTCCCCTATTTGACCTAGATAGTTTGTGTGTATGTATTGATATGTAGGATACGAGATGTAGTTCTGTCCTTGAGCTGTTCTTGTCTATTAATGTTCTGTATTATGTCATGTTTCATGTTCTGTGTGGACCCCAGGAAGAGTAGCTGCTGCTTTCACAACAGCTAATGGAGATCCTAATAAAATACCAAAATACCAACATTTCCACAAAAATTAACACCCATCAAAATAAAGTTATATTTCTTCTCCATCTTGAGATGAAAGTGTTGATACGACGAAGCTTTAGCGTCCTTATAGATTCAACTGAAAGGCAATGTATTCCATTGATCTCATTTCATCCGTTACCGGGGTGTTTTTGACAGGTCATTACAAACATTTCCGCAGGTCGTAACGTTAAGGGGTGGGGGGGGGGGAACGACAGGCACAAACAAGAGTGTGAAAGAGTCGCAGGAGTAAAATGAAAGCAATCAATCCAGCGAGATTTATGTGACGAGTGGATTTTGCACCCCTCAAACACAGGAAATGCAAAAAAAGGAATGATCGTCAGGTGGGCGGGGGCATAGTTAGCAAGGCTCTCTCCCCCTCCATAGTAACTAACTCCTGGCTGCTGGACTGTGATGGTGCGAAGCCAAAATGTTATCCGCCCGCTGGACCTCCTAAGCCTAGTAGCCTATCCCCATCTCACCCCCCCACGTCACCCCAAATCCCCAATCTAGCTTTGCTTGTGCAGTCTGTTCTTTGGCACCTAGCTGGAGTTCTGAATACGTACACACACGCAAGTACACACACACACACCAGGGTTTCTGTTAACTGGTAATGGCTGGCTTTTGGCCGATTTTAAAATAGATGAAAAGACGATAAATAAAATTGTAGCTGGCCAAATTGTCCGGGGCTGCCCTGCTGCTGAGGAGAAAGTGAAAGTGAGAGAGGAGCCACTCTCTTTCTCCTTTTCCGGGGGAAATAAATGCTCAGGGAGAAAGAAAAGTGTTCTGATTGTATAACATTTTAAAATCCAATTGCTGGGAACACACCGCTATCCTGTAGTCACAGATGGAGAGAGGATGTTCTATTTCTCCACTCAATTTTGAGCTCAATAGCAATTATTTTACAAACAAGGTAGGTAGGTAGGCTACAACTGCAACATTTACATTTGTTTTTTACATTAAATGTACTGTTAGATTAATACTTGGCTACTAGCAGTGGGTAATTATCTTTAGAGTTAGTGATGCAGCTAATGTGTGTTGAGTTTCCACTTCCTCAGGTGGTGAATTAGCCCCAAATAAATCAGCCTATGAAATAAGAGCACATAAAGAACAACAATAACTAAACATTCTGCAGCCCTATTTTAACACTAAAATATATCATCAATAGCATGACTGTCTGCAGCCCTATTTTAACAGTAAAATATATCATCAATAGCATGACTGTCTGCAGCCCTATTTTAACAGTAAAATATAACATCAATAGCATGACTGTCTGCAGCCCTATTTTAACAGTAAAATATATCATCAATAGCATGACTGTCTGCAGCCCTATTTTAACAGTAAAATATAACATC
>NW_028156795.1:0-118000 GCF_964263955.1 Coregonus lavaretus
AGAGCGACTTACAAATTAAATATTTCCTTTAGTTTGTTTCACAACTCAGATTTGATGGTTTAATGTCAGAGGGCATGTATAATTAGAGGATTGGGGAAAACAAATATTTGTTAGTCCTTTCTCTTTGGTCCCCAACTACACAATCTTTTTTGTATTCAAATGCATTGCCAGCACATGACCACTTCGCATCTAGAAGGGCATGCTTTATCTAATACTCTGATGTGTAGATTTAGAACAAGACTTGTGCATGTTCAAAATGACATGTGTATCTTAGAGAATAGGAGTGCAGAAAGACTTGAGGTTCTATTGGAAATCAAGGCCTAGCTTTGAGCACTGTACTTCACTGACCATGATAAAATGGCTGTTAAAAATCGAGAAATGGCAAGCATGTAGGAATCAGAGCGTTAAATATGGCAGGAGTTATCATCACCCTCAACCATGTATGTGGCACTTTAACAGACCAACATAACCCACAGATCATTAAAACATTCAAGAATTGGTCAACAACCTTCCTGTACACTTCAGAACCCCTCCCCAGCAAAAAAAGACAAAAGGTTATTTTTTGTCACAGCAAGAAGTCTACTTTTCTACTGGCTAAGACAAATATCTAAGTGACAGTTAGCATAGAAATTAAATTACAAGAACCAAGGAGATAGATTATCTCCTTTCAATAACACATGTGTAGCCTTTCCAATCTCATTTTACCTCCCCCTCCCCTCTCATTGTAAGAATAGAAAACAAGTACCCTTAACCCTCTTCAGTTTACTTGTGACCCCCCTTGCTGGTTTTGAAGGAAACCTGCAGGATCTTGTCTCCAATGCGGTAACCGTTGAGGCTGGCGATGGCCATGGCGGCCTCCTCGTAGTTGGTCATAAATATATATGGCACTGAAGAGCATGAAAGATAACAAAGTACCAGGAGTGGATGGGCTCTCTAAAGAGTTTTACATAGTTTTTTGGGATTTAATTGGATGTCATCTTTTGGAAGTATTTAGAGTTATTTTTGGTTTGGAGCATATGGGAGGTTCAATGTGGGAGGGGGTAATCTCGCTACTTTACAAAAAGGGAGACCCCAAGACACTAGCAAATTGGAGACCTTTAACAATGTTGTGTGTAGACTATAAAGTATTAAGTAAAGCCATAACTAATCGTCTGTCTTCTGCCATGGCATATGTTGTTGGTTTAGACCAAACATGTGGTGTGGTAGGGAGAAAGTTAACCTGGAACTTGCAATTGCACAGAGACGTTCAAGCATATTTAGAGGAAAGGCACCTGCCAGCTATTACTGTAAATTTGGACCAGGAAAAAGCCTTTGACATGGTAAACCATGAGTTTTTGTTTAGAGTTCTGTAAAAATTTGGTTTTGGAAATAATTTTATGAAATGGGTAAAAATTCTTTATAGTAATGTGGGAAGCAGAGTAAATATTAATGGGAATATTGGAAATGTAATCAAGCAATTACGAGGTGTCAGACAGGGGGACCCTCTCTCTGCGCTATTGTATGTTTTATATATTGAACCTTTCGCATGTGCAATTAGGACAAATTACAACATCAAAGGCATTATATTACCTGGAGGGGATATTCTAAAAATTTCGCAATACGCGGACGACACCATTTTATATTTACAAGACGACCTGAGCTTGAAAGAGGTTATCAAAGTCATTGATGAGTTCTCTGTTGCCTCCGGGTCTAAGATTAACAAGAATAAAACAGAAATAAAATATATGGGACAGTGGAAATGGAGATCTGATCAGTTATGTGGTTTGACTGTGTGCACAGGACCAATGGTAGTGCTCGGGATATCTTTCGGAAATGAAATTAAAGATGACATGGTTAATTGGAAAGAAAAACTACTTTGGCTTAATAAAAGATTGGGACTGTGGAAAGTGAGGCGACTATCTTTTAGTGGCAAGGTGTTAGTGCTGAAGGCGGACATTCTGCCTTCATTACTCCACCTTGCATATGTGTTTCCCATGCCGGTGTCTCTAAGAAAAATGTTCATACGTGTACTGTTTAATTTCTTTTGGGGGGGATATGAGTACATCCGGAGAGATCGGATGTACCAGCCTATAGAGGCTGGTGGAAGGGATTTCCCTCATATTCCTCTCAAACTAGATGCGTTGTTCTACTCAAACGTTTGTTGTCTTTTGTCGTCTTCTGTACACAAATGTCATATATTAATCAAATTCTGGTTGTCCATACCGTTAAGGTTTATGGTGGAGTGGGATAATAGTAAGCCAAAAGCTGAAATTATCCCATTACATTTTAAGAAAATAGTTGAATGGGCAAGGAAAAACCCTGTCTGCAAAGTAAAAGAAAATGTAATCAACCACAGACTGCTATATGTGAAATTGATAGAAAATTGTTGTCCTAGAGACCGATTACCAATATCACCTTCCACCTGGCTACGGGCACAATTAAAAGGTTTAGACAACAGACTGAAAGATTTTAATTGGCTTGTTTTACACAGACGTCTTCCGGTCCGTTCAACATTATATGATCATAATTTGACCCTGAATAAATTTTGTCCCAGGGACAACTGTTTCGCAATTGAAACAATTCCCCATGTTTTATGGGAATGCTCTTTTGCCCAAATAGTTTGGAAGAAAATTAAAATGGATTTTAATATTTTAAAAAACATTGATTATGAAGGGGTAGCCTAATTTGAACTAAAACATGTGGAAAAGGTGCAATTATTAGAATTAGTGACTCTGGTGTCCCTTATCAAGACCAAACTTTGGGAGGCCAGATGTGGTGCGGCCAATGACACCCTCAAGTGGTCACCGACGGGATTGGTTAAATGTATAAAACAAGAAATTTGGAAAAAAATACAATTCAAAATGGATAAGTGGGGCATCACATCTGTTAAACATAGATAGAAAGGGATATACCCTTCTTTGTAAACGTTTTTTATAGCCTATATATAGGCCTATGTATAACTGTATTCTGTCATGTAAATTGAAATGTAGGCTTTGTAAATATTCGATATACACTGAGGTTTATTCAGAGTTCCCTTTGGTATATGTGTATGTTTTTATTTCTATAAGAGTTTTTATTCCTTTGAAAGATCAGCTTTGGGAGATTGTTAGAGGCAATTGTTTACATGCTTCTCTTGAATGTAGGCCTTTTAGCTGGTCAGGTTCCTCAGAACAGCACTTTTTTTTTGGAGTTTTGCTATTTTTATACGGTTAAGGTACTGTTTTTATAAATCCATGATATGTACAACGTTATGCACTGAATTTGTACTTGTATTTGAATGTGAAATGAAAATAAAAATTATTTTTCCAAAAAAATAAAATAATAATAATAATCTGTTCTTATCAGTTTAATATCTGATACGTCCCCTATCTGGGGACCATATATTAAATTGATTTTTGGAACAGGGAGATGGAATAGGGGCATGCTCCGTCCACTCCACGCATCGACCTGGTATTGCAGTACCTCCAGGAACGGTGCACCCCCTGTCATTGTAAAGATAAATCAGGCAAAGACAACAGAATTGCTTTGTTATATTCCATTAGGATCACGATGTATTTTATATTTTCACGTTTGACCATCTTCATCTCAATGTCAATGATGGCTAGAAAGTGATGGTCAAGTCAGTCACTGTAATATTGACTATGATAGCTGATGTGAATGGTGCGTTAATCATCTAATCAAATCAATGTTTATTCGTCACATGCACAGGATACAGGGTGTAAATGGTACAGTGATTAATATAAAAGACAATGCTTTAAAAAAATCTTGGCATAGATTGGGAGTTGATCAACGTTGGGAATAACCACTTTTGACTGTTACAAAGTAACAAATTGGTATGTTCGTAAGTCACGTGGTCATCTGCCCTCCAATCGGAAATGACAGAAAGCGTTTATAAATTAAATCCAGATTAACAGCTAAATCGGAATAATAATATATGAAATACGGGTGGGGGAATCAATTTAGAGATAATAATATTGACATAACATTTGATCTTATATCAAATATCTCTGGTAGCGTTGATGCCACAAGGGAACTGAGCAATTGTCCACTTGGTGGCGCAAGTGTTCCACTGACCGTCGCATTTGAATGTTGAACCACTTGACTTCAATACATCATCAACGCAAATAATATGAACAATAAAAATAGCCTGTTTTAGCCTTGTACGATATGACCACGGTGAGGAGGCCTTCATAAAGTTGCCGTCCTAAATTACCAGAGGCCAAACTTCAAAGATGTCCATGGCACTGGACTGCAGTAAGAGCTATGCCTACAGTGCGGCCTACGGAGCGGTCCTGGTGTATGGTCCTGGCTGCCTAAATGTTTCCTCCACATAATAAACTGTACAAACATGGCACTTTAGAGGGTTACTTTTACAATTAGCCTTACTGAGTCACTACAACAAACTTCCTATCATGGACATGAAATACTCCTGAGTGGCGCAGTGGTCTAAGGCACTGCATCGCAGTGCTAACTGTGCCACTAGAGATCCTGGTTCAAATCCAGGCTCTGTCGCAGCCGGCCGCGACCGGGAGACTCATGGGCGGCGCACAATTGGCCCAGCGTCGTCCAGCGTCGTCCAGGGTAGGGGAGGGAATGGCCGGCAGGGATGTAGCTCAGTTGATAGAGCATGGCGTTTGCAACGCCAGGGGTGTGGGTTCGTTTCCCACGGGGGGCCAGTAAAAAAAAATATATATATATATATATATATATGTATTCACTAACTGTAAGTCGCTCTGGATAAGAGCGTCTGCTAAATGACTAAAATGTAAAATGTAATGAAATGCCATTAGGCCTAATGAAGATACCGTATATGTAAGTTACTTAGTTGGTGTCTTGTGAATCAACTGGTATGCGCATCAGGGTTTAATATTTCCTCGATATTATACAAATGTTCCATCCCGAGAATAAATCACTCTTCTCCCGGGTAACCCGGTATTTTCCGCCAAAACCGGAAGTGTCATTCAAAAGCATTATAATGCTTATAAATGTCTGGATTTGATTAGAGCTTTGATCAGCATGAAAATACAAACCTGATGCTACCTGAGCCTGATCAGACATATATTAAATACATTTTCTAATACATTTTACAAATCCAAATCCCAGAAGAAGAATAAGACACTATTTCAAAGCATAGTACATGTAATGTTAGCAAAGTACAATGTAATTATTAGTTGTTACAAAGGATTTAGCCAATTAAAATTAAGTGTATCTTTAGGAGTACTTGAAATTAATGTGTACAGTACATTACCCATCCTGACAACCTGGCCCTCAATTTAAAGCTTGTGGAAGTGACATCCAAGTGGGAGAATAAATACACTAGTACACCACAGAGTATCTGTATAAGAAAATCATTCAGAGCACACTGTGCTGCCAATCACAGTGTAAGGTGCGACATTTTGCGGGTGTGGAGAGCTCGTTAGAGGATAGAGAAAGCTTGCATTGAAGAGCTGAGCATCGTGTTATGACCTGCATTATCTGAATTAGGCCCACAGAATTATACATACGGAGGAGCGACTTCTATGGAGGAACTTTGAATGTCTGAACTTCAGAGTTGGTTTAACGTTGGACCAGAGCAGATGTTAGCTAGCTAGCTAACAACCTTGTTTGTGCAGTGCAGTGTAGCACTAGAATTAAAAACAGGTCTTACCTTTATGTCGTTGATAAATCCAATGTGAAACGTGGTGACTATAGTATCCTTAACTAGCATTGAAAAAGTTCATCCATTCTTCTCAAATTAAACATATCTCCCTAATTTCTGAATCATGCTTGTAACGTTGTCAGTAGGATGCAGTAACCTATGCTTCAGAGGGGAGGAGCAGGTAGTTTCCACACGCACACCCACTGGCAAAGATTTCCATTCCAGCTGGCAGGCAGAAACTGGAATACGTTTCTAGAGTGAGCTTTGTTGCGATTTTGTGGGACTGGAGAAAAATACCCGGAAAGTAAAATAAGGTTATTACCTGGATTCCATGCTTTTAAAATAACTGCTGTTCCTGAAAAGTATAGAACACTTTAGTTTCCGGTTCTTTTTAACGTTATTTTTCAGTTCTGTTCCCTGAACCGGTTCCAACCCTAGATAAATTATTTGTATGTAGGTCATGCTTAGCCTAATAAACTATAAAGGGAAATAAATTGCTACAGTTGACACTTTTTTAGTAATTTAATGAAATGTTGTAATCTGATCTCGGAATGCACGGACCGTTAGTAGTGGGGGAACAGGAAGTTCCGGGCAGGCGGCACCATTCTTCACAATAAAGAAAGCGCCAGAACTGTGCAGTCAAGAAGATAACCTTTGTGTCCGTTTCTATTTATTACTACAGGTATGTAATAGCACGTTTAAACTTTCTAATGTCGAAAGAACATACCATGCTAGGTAACACATCCGTTAAGGTATTATCACGTTTGGTAAAGGTTTGATGTGTTATTTTTTTGTCAAACCAAGTGAAGAACGTGATAAAAACTATTTTACAAGTCACATAGCTAGAGATTTTGGGTTTGTCTGAGTGAATGTACATAATTTTCTCATGGTAATTTCATAAATAATCAATTTATTTGAGATTTCTGAGTTCGTTTAGCATGTTATTGGTTTTGTGTAAAATTCCCAAGCTGGTAAAATGGCAGCTACTCTCGGTCAGCGTCAACGGACTTCAGTGAGGACAGTGCGGGTGCATCAGAGAGACAATTTCACGGTCGCACTACTGTTTTGAAGCAGAATGTAATGATTATCAGTTTTCTACATGTGTACTAATATTCAGACACATTCTGTTGTTTCTGTCTTTATCAATAAATGTTGCTATGGTGTGAACAGGAAATACAATTGGTTTTTGATTGAAGTAATACAGTGAAGACAAGGTTTAAGAAAATTAGCACATAGTGCTGTCTATGACAAACTGTAACCTTGTACTAAATGGATTTTGAGTCATTTATGCATTTATCTACTATAGGTTAGGTATTAGCTCAAAAGTATTGTGGAGCTCCTGCACCTTAATATAAACAGTACCGGCACCCGAAATGAGTATTGGCACCTATTTCAGTCCAAGTCAAGCACTGAATTAGATAATTGAACAAGAAAAAAGTGAAAATATTTTTAGAGAATAAAGAAAGTGCCAGAACTGTCAAGACAATAACTTTTTGTGTCTGTTTCTCTTTATTACTACTGGCCTTTTCAGATAAGTCTGAGGCCGGTAACATCAAGAGTGAGGACAAACCCAGCCTGCCTCTCTCCTTCCACACTGAGTCCAAACCTACAGTCACTGGGTCCTGATTGTGACAGTGGAGCCCAGTTTCCTGCAGGATCCAGAGATGGCATCAGTGAAGCTGGAAGACTGCAGTCAAACACTGGAGCTGAATGTCAACATTAAAGATGAAGAAGAGGAGAAGAAGATTGGGAAATCTGTTTCTCATGGTAAGAGCAGGTTCTATCTAATTAAGTTTGTTGGACATGATTTGGAAAGGCACACACCTGTCTATATACAGTGCATTCGGAAAGTATTCAGACCTCTTGACTTTTTAGACATTTTGTTACGTTACAGCCTTATTGTAAAATTGATTAAATTGTTTTTTCCCCTCATCAATCTACACACAATACCCCATAATGACAAAGCAAAAACAACAACAACTGAACAATCATATTTACATAAGTATTCAGACCCTTTACTCAGTACTTTGTTTATGCACCGCTGGCAGCCAAAGTCTTAATGTGTATGACGCTACAAGCTTGGCACACCTATATTTGGGGAGTTTCTCCAATTCCTCTCTGCAGATCCTCTCAAGCTCTGTCAGGTCGGGTGGGGTGCGTCGCTGCACAGCTATTTTCAGGTCTCCAGAGATGTTCGATTTAAGTCCCGGCTCTGGCTGGGCCACTCAAGGACATTCAGAGACTAGTCCCGAAGCCACTCCTGCGTTGTCTTGGCTGTGTGCTTAGGGTCGTTGTCCTGTTGGAAGGTGAACCTTCGCCCCGGTCTTGAGGTCCTGAGTGCACTGGAGCAGGTTTTCATCAAGGATCTCTCTGTACTTTGCTCCAATCATCTTTCCCTCTATCCTGACTAGGCTCCCAGTCCCTGCCGCTGAACAACATCCCCGCAGCATAATGCTTCAACCACCATGCTTCACCATAAGGATGGTGCCAGGTTTCCTCCAGACGTGATGCTTGGCATTCAGGCCAAGAAGTTCAATCTTGGTTTCATCAGACCAGAGAATTTTGTTTCTCATGGTCCGAGTCCTTTAGGTGCCTTTGGTAAACTCCAAGCGGGCTGTCATGTGCCTTTTGCTGAGGAGTGGCTTTCGTCTGGCCACTCTACCATAAAGGCCTGATTGGTGGAGTGCTGAAGAGATGGTTGTCCTTCTGGAAGGTTCTCACATCTCCATAGAGAAACTCTGGAGCTCTGTCAGAGTGACCATCATGTTCTTGGTCACCTATATAGACAGTTGTGTGACTTTCCAAATCATCTCCAATCAATTGAATTTACCACAGTTGGACTCCAATTAAGTTTTAGAAACATCTCAAGGATGATCAATGGAAACAGGATCCACCTGAGCTCAATTTCGAGTATCATAGCAAAGGGTGTGAATACTTATGTAAACAAGGTATTTCTGCTGTTTTATTTTTAATACATTTGCAAAAATGTCTAAGAACCTGTTTTCACTTTGTCATTATGAGGTATTATGTGTAGATTGATGAGGAATTTTTTTATTTAATCCATTTCAGAATAAGGCTGTAACGAATCAAATTGTGGAAAAAGTAAAGGGGTCTGAGTACTTTCATAATGCACTGTACATATCCAAAAGTGGACCTAGAAGTTTGTCCTTAAATATCTATTGGGAGCCCATCTGGACCTTCCGCCTAACCTTCCTTCATATTGAAAATAGCATCAGATATTTCAACACCATCCAATTCCTTTTCCAGATCCAATTTAGTGTCTTCTGAAATAGAGGGAAAATCAAGACCTGACTAGTTCAGTTCTCAGGAGATTCAGAGTTGTAAAGTGTATTGTAGTAGGAAGCAAATGTTTGGTTTATTTCTACAGGATCCATTGATAATTGTCCTTGTAAATTATGAATTGCATTAAAGGCTGAATTGTACTACTTAATGTGCCAGGCCAGCAATTTACCAGGTTTTTCACCTTGATCATAGAAGGACTGTTTCAGCCTAGTTAAGCTGTTTGCAGCCTTTGAGGTGGGAAGTTCTTCATACTGAGCTTTAAGACCAAATCATTCTTTGTTTACTTCTACTGAGTTATCCAAAAAAGCTTCCCTCTCCAATTCTCTCATTTTGCTCTCCGTCTCTCATTTTCTGATTTATTAGATTTGAAACTGGTAAAACGTATAAATTGCCCCCAAATATGTGCTTTGAAAGCCTCCCATCTGGTACTCGCTGACGTTTGGTCAGTGTTCAATGTCAAATAAACATCTATATGCACTCCAACGTAATGTAAGAAGTCTGGGTCCTGTAACCATCTGGGATGCTAACGCCTTCTAGAGGATCCTTTTACTAGTTTTGTATCCCTATAGAATAATCACACAAGGGAATGGTCATTCAAAACAATAGTATCCTATCCACTTCCTGCTACATTGGGAAGCAATGAGCAATAAACTAAAAAGTAGTCTACATGAGAATATGATTTAAATGTGAACATGAATTCTCCCTTTTACTCGGGTTCTGAGTCCTCCAAGGTTCACATAGATTTAAGTCCTTAATGAAATGCTGTAATTTCTTTCTACTCTGCGAGTGGGAAGTGTCTAAACCAGAGGAGCGATCTAGATGAAGATCAAGAGTGCAATTAAAGTCCCCTGCCATTAGGACTTTACCAGGAATGGAGGCTATCAATAGAAATACATTCTCAAAGAATTTGGGATGATCATCATTAGGACCATAAACATTAACCAGATTAATACGCTCATTCAAAAGAGTTCCCTGTATCTAAATGTATCTACCAGCTGTATCAGTAATAATAGTATCCACTTGAAACGGAACAGATTAGTGAATTAAAACCATAACTCCATGAGAATGAGAGGAGAAACAGGATTCTACTACTTGCCCTTGCCATCTCCTGCATACTTTAAGTAGCTCATCCTTCAACAAGTGAGTTTATTGTAGGAACACAATAGATGAATGAAGTTGTTTAAGCCTAGTAATAACCTGTTTTAAGCTTGGATAGTTTACAAACTCCACAGACATTCCACAAAGTACATTAAAGTTTAGCATTTGAAGTCATTTAACCAAAGATGTAAACATGGAATAAGCTATAGCATAAAGGCATATCTAAAATATGTTTAGTAACCACAAGGACCGCAGGAATATTTTGTATTGAGGAAAATATGTAAAGATCTGTTGGAAGAAACAAACATAAATCTATCCTAACAACACAGGGTATTTTGCTAGTAGCCTATATAGTTGCCTAAATATCACAACAAAAGGCCTCTCTAGCAAGATGATATGTGAAATATCACGTAGTATTTGTTTGAAAAGTAGCAAAGAATAGCTCCACCTAAAACAGTAACGCTAGTTAGTGAAGCCTGAGACTAACGTTATCGTTACAGTATGGACCGTCCAAAATAGTGGTAGATCCACAACACAGGGTCTGCTGCTAGTAGCTACAGAGTGACAATATGGCCCATACGTATAGCGTTAATATAGTATACCATGATACGTTTATAAACCAGAAAAAGTATCAAAGATCAGAAATGAACAGCCTACGTGAGAAAGAGATATCATTGAATATGTGCTACGTTACCCAAAGGCCCTTTGCACATGATGTTAGGCTTGCACCTGAGTGTCAGTCATTTTAGTCCAAGGATATGATCAAAAGGCCTCCATTCTTAAATGGAAGAAGTGTGGAACCACCAATACTTTTTCAAGAGCTGGCTGCCCGGATAAACTAAGTGATAGGGGGAGAAGGGCCTTGGTCAAGGAGGTGACCAAGAACACGATGGTCACTGACAGAGCTCTAGAGTTCCTCTGGCGATGGGAGAACCTTCCAGAAGGACAACCATCTCTGCAGCACTCCACCAATCAGGCCTTTTAAGGTAGAGTGGCTAGACGGAAGCCACTCCTCATGAAAAGGCACATGACAGCCCGCTGGGAGTTTGCCAAAAGACACCTAAAGGACTCTCAGACCATGAGAAACAAGATTCTCTGGTCTGATGAAACCAAGATTGAACTCTTTGGCCTGAATGCCAAGCGTCACGTCTGGAGGAATCCTGGCACCATCCCAACGGTGAAGCATGGTGGTGGCAGCATCATGCTGTGGGGATGTTTTTCAGTGGCAGGGACTGGGAGACTAGTCAGGATCGAGGGAAAGATGAACAGAGCAAAGTATAGAGACACCTGGAAATAGCTGTTTGGCGACACTCCCCATCTAACCTGACAAGCTTGAGATGATCTGCAGAGAAACTCCCCAAATACAGGTATGCCAAGCTTGTAGCGTCATACCCAAGAAGACTTGAGGCTGTAATCACTGCCAAAGGTGCTTCAACAAAGTACTGAGTAAAGTCTGAATACAGTTTTTTTATTATTGTTATTTTTGCAAAAATGGTGTCATAGAACCAATCATTTTTCTTTTTATTCATTTTAGAAACACTTAAAATAAGAGCTGTGTTTCGTGTAGGCTTACCCTGGTGTGACTTTTAGCAATATATTTGGCTCTATTTCCTCTCAGATTATAAAACTCTAATTATCATCATAGTAGACATCATGCAAAACAACAAATCACTGCAATCTCCTGCACGTCATCTCTAGCTGACACCTTTGCTAACAGGTATTGTGTCAATTTAAAACTTGCACAAGACAGTTCACAGAATTGTCCATTTAAATAAATGTAGCCTATTTTTTTCATTACAAAATGTAGCTAACATTAGATAGTTAATCCAGAGATCCTTACCTTTGACTCTATTCTGCTATTTTGTCCAGATCATCATGGCATTTGTGGTTCTTTATGATAGCCACATTAGCAGTTAATTACCATTTCATTTTTGTAGGGGTAAATACATGCAAATATATAAAAGTCACCTTGTCCTAGAGAGATTTACATGGTTATCAAAACGCCACACCAGGGTAAGCCTACACAAAACACAGCCCTTATTTTAAGTGTTTCTAAAATCCCCTATGGGAAAAATGAATGGTGGAATAATGATTGGAACCATTTCCCTGTTTGACTGCTAGGTTTTATGGGTATTATCATTTATACTGTGGTACTCCATTGGTGTGCAGCTACCTGAAGCTAGTGGGATGTGGATGAGCTGAGAAACGTGGTAAGATGGCAGACAAGAAAAAATTTGGAATGGGGGATGCACAAACCTTCTGGAAGATCTGATGAAGGAGAAGATGGTGGACAAGGGAAAAGTGGAATATGTTTTGAGTGAATATGGAATGGAAGATCACACAGAACTTTTAGAAGAGCTACAGGAGGAAAGTGAACATGACGAGAGTGAGGATGAATTAACTGTGGTGAGGAACTCAGAGTTCGGGCCTCGTTCCGAGGGTGATAAGGATGATTCTGGCCCAATGGGAGTGAGATTTGTAGAGGGAATGGATCCATATGTGGTGTCAGGTTAGGTGGAGAAGAGGTTGGGGACTGTTGTGTTGGTGAAGGTAACTTGGAGTGGACTCGTGATGATTTATTGTTTCTCCTCTGTCCAGAGGGAGCGGGCGCTGCGGATTACGTGATTAGGGACAGGAATTGTGACTTGAATTGCTCTCCGTAACAGTGTGGCATTGAAAGGAGTGATAACGGGGTTAGGTTTAAGTGTTGAGGATGAGCAGTTGAAATGGAAGATTCCAGGTGTCTGTGACACCCTCCGTTTGGTGAGACGTAGATCCGGTGTAGAGCGTGGGGAAACAGAGAATACATTACCTGTCATGCTGGGCTTTGATGCATAGTCTCTGCCAGATACGATCAAGGTAGGAAGTGTTAGTTATCCCGTGAGCGATTTTTGTTCCATATATACTACAGTGTTTTAGGTGTGAAGTTTATGGGCCTGTTGCAGCAGTGTGTAGGTGTGAGATGCCTAGATGTGACAAGTGTGCAGGAGGGCATGAGATGAAGAAATGTGTGGTATCGGTGGAGAAAGTTCTGTATGTTAGTTGTGGGGGTGCTAACGGGCTGGAGATCTGAGGTGTCAGGTGAGAGAAAGGCAGATTGTGGTCCTCTATAGCTCAATTGGTAGAGCATGGCACTTGTAACGGGTAGTGGGTTCGATCCCCGGGACCACCCATACGTAAAAATGTATGCGCACATGACTGTAAGTTGCTTTGGATAAAAGCGTCTGCTAAATGGCATATTATTATTATTTTTTTTTATTTTTTTTTATTTCACCTTTATTTAACCAGGTAAACCAGTTGAGAACAGGTTCTCATTTACAACTGTGACCTGGCCAAGACAAAGCAAAGTAGTGCAACAAAAAACAACACAGAGTTACATATGGGGTAAAAAAATAAACATAAAGTCAGAGATACAACAGAAAATATATATACAGTGTGTGCAAATGTAGCAGGTTATGGAGGTAAGGCAATAAATAGGCTATAGTGCAGAATAATTACAATAGTATTAACACTGGAATGCTAGATGTGCAAGAGATTATGTGCAAATAGAGATAATGGGGTGCAAAAGAGCAAATTAAATAACAATATAGGGATGAGGTAGTTGGGTGGGCTAATTTCAGATGGGCTGTGTACAGGTGCAGTGATCGGTAAGGTGCTCTGACAACTGATGCTTAAAGTTATTGAGGGAGATAAGAGTCTCCAGCTTCAGAGATTTTTGCAATTCGTTCCAGTCATTGGCAGCAGAGAACTGGAAGGAATGGCGGCCAAAGGAGGTGTTGGCTTTGGGAATGACCAGTGAGATATACCTGCTGGAGCGCAGACTACGGGTGGGTGCTGCTATGGTGACCAATGAGCTAAGATAAGGCGGGGATTTGCCTAGCAGTGATTTATAGATGGCCTGGAGCCAGTGGGTTTGACGACGAACATGTAGTGAGGACCAGCCAACAAGAGCGTACAGGTCACAGTGGTGGGTAGTGTATGGGGCTTTGGAGACAAAACGGATGGCACTGTGATAGACTACATCCAATTTGCTGAGTAGAGTGTTGGAGGCTATTTTATAAATGACATCGCCGAAGTCAAGGATCGGTAGGATAGTCAGTTTTACGAGGGCATGTTTGGCAGCATGAGTGAAGGAGGCTTTGTTGCGAAATAGGAAGCCGATCCTAGATTTAACTTTGGATTGGAGATTCTTTATGTGAGTCTGGAAGTTGAGTTTACAGTCTAACCAGACACCTAGGTATTTGTAGTTGTCCACATACTCTAGGTCAGACCCGTCGAGAGTGGTGATTCTAGTCGGGTGGGCGGGTGCTAGCAGCGTTCGATTGAAAAGCATGCATTTAGTTTTACTAGTGTTTAAGAGCAGTTGAAGGCTACTGAAGGATTGTTGTATGGCATTGAAGCTCGTTTGGAGGTTTGTTATTATTATTATTAGATTGAGGTTGCCAGGGTTACAGTAGTACAGAAAGTGTTGTAGCAGAAGCAGTGAAGAGAGTGGTAGAGGAAGATGGGTACAGGGTGAGGGATCTTGAGAGGATTCCTGTGAGTAGGCAGAGACCAAGAGAGAGTGATGGGAAGAATATGTGCTTCAGTAAGGTGGGCTTTTTAGCATTTATAGCAATGGTTGTCAATTGTACTGCAGAAATGGATCAAAAGTACCAGAAAATAGAGGCTGTGGTGGCAGCGGCAGAGAAGTACTTGGGATTGCGAGGATTTACTGCAGAACAGCTTCAGGGTGTATTGAGTGGTAGTGGTCTGGCGTAGGACTAGATAGGGTTAAATAGTGGAATGGGGTGGTGGGTTTTTGTTGTGTAAAATCGCCACGAAGGGACTCAAAGTCAAACTTAAATGAATCATTATTTTTTATCAGCAAGCTGGAGAGGTTCCAACAAACTTAAAAGCACCATAGTACACGTCGTTCGGGAGCTCTGCCGGGGCAGTCCCGTTAGTTGTCCTATATACTGCTTACACAGACAAGTTATATTTGCATGATTTTAGCTTATTAATAATTAATTCATCATTAACATTTGGTTCCTGCATGTGACCAACCAATACCTCACAAGGCTTCTTCTCTCCAAGGTGAGACCTTGAAACTGAGATATCCCTTTTGGTTCCCAGAACAATGTTCTGGGCGTACTGCCAATTGGTCTGAGAAGGTCAGACACCTTCACGAACCGAGAACATTTTCCCTCACATTTTTTAGAGCGGGCTAATACTTGGCAGGGCAATTTTGTATTAATTACCGTATCAATGAATTTAATGTATGTAGGCTGTGAATGGCCTCACACACCAGTACAGTAGGTGGCGGTGTATGCACCTAAAAGTTGGATGCGCTCCGCCAACCAAATCCCAAAGAAGAAGAAGAATGCAAATGCACGTCGCTTGACCCGTATGGAGAATGTGAAAAAGGAGCAAAGTTCATCTTTATTATTGATGTTTGATGAAGAGTATCTACCACCCTATGTAAAGCTGGGATATATAATATACCACATAAGAGAGTTTGTGTAAAACCTGATGCAATGCAAGAAATTTAAATATTTTGGCCACATGTCAAGTGTTTGCAGACGGAAGGAATATGTTATTGAAGAGCATGTGAATGTAAAATGTTGTAACTGTGGTGGGGGTCATATTCCTGAATTCCCAGAGTGCCCTGTTAGGGTGAAAGAGGTTGAGGTGTCAAGGGTCAGGGCTGTACAGCAAATCTCCTATGTGGAGACGGTGAAGAGAGTTATAATAGCAAGAGGCCACAGTTCTGAAGAAGATATGGCGGTGGATGCACTGCAACCAGTTGCAAATGTTATACGTCAATCAAGTGATCTGGATACACTAATTTTGAAGGGGGATTTTTTTAGTATTTACAGCCACAGTTACTAATTGTACTGCACAAGAAGTCCAAGAAGCTGGACATCATTATATCTGCAGCTGAGAAGTTTTCGGGCCTCCACGACTTCACGGCAGAAGCCCTGCAAGGACTACTGTTGCCAGAAAATGTTCCGCCCTCACAGGATCCTTCTGAGCCTGTGAATGGATCTGATTAGAACAGAAAAGCAGGCTGATTTAGTTCAATTAAAATTTCGTTATTGATAGTTTGTATGATTTAAAAAATATATACTGTATACACTGAACAAACATATAAACGCAACATGTAAAGTGTTGGTCCAATGTTTCATGAGGTGAAATAAAATATCCCAGAAATGTTCCAGACAAACTTATTTCTAAAATGTTGTGCGCAAATTTGTTTACATCCCTGTTAGTGAGCATTTCTCCTTTGCCAAGATAATCCATCCACCTGACAGGTGTGGTATATCAAGAAGCTGATTAAACAGCATGATCATCATTACACAGGTGCACCTTGTGCTGGGGACAAGAGTAGCTGAGGAGGTGCTTGGCAGCATCTAATGGGGATCCCTAACAAATACAAAAATGCCACTCTAATGTGCAGTTTCTTCACAAAACACAATGCCACAGATGTATCAAGTTTTGAGGGAGCATGCAATTGGCATGCTAACTGCAGGAATGTCCACCAGAGCTGTTGCCAGAGAATGTTAGGTTAATTTCTCTAACATTAGCTGCCTCCAATGTTGTTTTAGAGAATTGTGCAGTATGCCCAACCAGCCTCACAACTGCTGACCACGGTGTATGGCGTTGTGCGGGCGTGCGGTTTGCTGATGTCAATGTTGTGAACAGAGTGCCCCATGGTGGTATCGGGGTTATGGTATGGGATGCCATAAGCTACAGACAACTAACACAATTGCATTTTATCGATGGCAGTTTGAATGCACAGAGATACCATGACAAGATCCTGAGGCCCGTTGTCCTGCCATTCATCCACCTCCATCACCTTATGTTTCAGCATGATAATGCACGGCCCCATGTCGCAAGGATCTGTACACAATTGGACATGCTGAAAATGTCCCAATTCCTCCATGGCCTGCATACTCACCAGACATGTCACCCTTTGAGCATGTTTGGGATGGTCTGGATCGACGTCTACCACAGCTTGTTCCAGTTCCCGCCAATATACAGGAATTTTACACAGCCACTGAAGAGGAGTGGGACAACATTCCACAAGCCACAATCAACAGCCTGATTTAACTTTATGCAAAGGAGAAGTGTCCCGGAGGAGGCAGCGGCTGCTACCCACTTCTCCAGGGAACCAAAAGTGAGCCCGAGAGGGGGGTGACCTGGGGTCTCTGAGGTACCAGAACAGATAAAAACAAACAACCTTTTATAACAAAGCATTGCATGCATTATCATGGCTTTCGCGTATGGGCATAGAGCAGTGGTGTGGAGCCGCTTGCAGAAGTTACACACATGGAGTACATTTTTTGTAGCCTAGAGTCCGGGAAAAATGTCTTCTTTTTATAAATGGATTTCATGCAATTCTACATCATTTTTAGATGACTGGAGCCTTTCGCAGAATCTTTTTTAATACCTCACAAATTACCAAAATGACAAGCTACTTTGACACTGAGAATCTGTTAGGGAACGCCTCCTTGATATATTCAATTCGCCTTTGCGTTCCTTCTAAATAACGTGATTTAAAAAAAAATTTGCAACAGGTAAGTCCACAAAACATAGTCCACTCTGTGCATAACATATTTTAGTTTTGGGAATAGAACTATTAAGATCAGAATGTCGGCCAAAATGCATCTCGTTTCATCTTCTCCCACTGCCGGTCAGTGGGCTTCCTCTCACTACCATATTTGGTAGTGAGTGGAAACGCCAACCGGATGCTTCACAATTATACATCCAGTGAAATATCTGTCTCATTGTTCTATCTGTGGCTGCACTGTGGTAGTGGGGGAACAGGAAGTTCCGGGAAGGCACGCACCATTCCTCAGTATAAAGAAAGCGCCAGAACCGTAATGTTTCAAAGTATTTCATTTTACAGTACCAGATTCACATGACAAGCGGTACGGGCGTAGCCTATTGTCATCCGAATGACTTACATAGAAAACCTCTTAGTTTATATAATGCTTTTCAGAGCTAATTCCATCCAATAGTTGCCAACCATTATTGAGTGTGTCGTAGAAATATTTGACTAATAATTAATCAACTCAAAAATATCTCTCAAGACACCAGAGCTTGTGAATCCAAGAATTAGACTTTATTGCATAACAAAGCCGAGCTTGCTCCATGGAACAACTGTCTCTCTCTGGCTTAGAGATCTCTTATATACACACAAATAAACAAACATGCGTACATTCCTAACTTATTTTAGTTCTGCACCACCCTTCTTTTTCAACGTCCAGCTGTCACACAATGTCCACTCCAAAAGGTCATGAATGCTTTTTTCTATATGAAGTCTATCATTCTATTGGCTGCGTGGCTTAGGCCCCTTCTTAAAAAATAACTAATGTAATGCACACTGTTGAGAGCCTCTGTGAAAGAACACATGCATTCCTTTAAAACACAGCATATACTACATGTCTATATTCCTTATTTAAGCATGTATCTGGATTATAAAATATCAAACATGTTTATTATATTTTACCTTTGGCATCTCCCTACATGTGCCATAATGATACATAAAATAATACCATATAATCCCCCTATGGGACATCCCAACAATACAAAGATGAATTGTAAAAATGAATATAAGCATGTGCATTTCCTTATTTCTAACCTTGCCATATGTGGTTACTTTTCATATGCATATATTTAAACCAATATATCTTCCTCATTACTTGACCCATCCTGATGAGGACCCATAGCCCAGTCAGGTATTGATTACAAGTCTAGAAGGTTTTCCTCTAAATTAACCTCCACATTTTCCTGTTGGGTTTTGTAACCATGGCAAGCCCATCCACCCCCAGGAACAACTCCATACAAACATTCAGAATTCCCAAAATGTCCCATATTTATTTACCTACTGTCATGGCGCTCCCTGTACTGGGTGTATTTCTTTATAAACAATGCTCCCCACTTTTGTTTAGTTTTAGCCTTTCCCATATATGTGTTAGTATCCTATCACATCAACATATGCAACTTTGTCTTAACAATAATATCTAGGACATGTTTAAGAATGGTGTCAATATCTTTAGCTTACATAATATTTTTTCACCCATATCACAAGTATTATAATAATCAAAATAATCAATGTCAATATCTAATCCATTAATTGCAATGTCAACATCACTAGGCATTAATATTAATAACTTATTCAGATCAATTAGTCCACTTATAATTTATAATCATAATCAAATTAATTACCCAAAACAACTTTAGAATGACAATTCTTAATTAGTCACCTTTGTTCCATCATTCAAAGTTAAAACTCTCACCTTGGCACATATTGACACTGGCCGAATGTATATTTATATTATAATAATTCTAGCATTAACTTCCTCATAACGAGAATTACAACAGATCAGTACCTTAATGCATTGTCCAAATTACTATAAATTTAGTAGTGTATAATACCTCCTTAATCAACATACTACCTCAACTAACACTCCCTTCCTCTACCGGCACTCAATCTTCTGGCGTCTTCATTATGTTCTTCAGATAGCTTCATAGTTCATCTTGGATTACCCATGGCAATGTCCCAATTCCAATGTCACACCTGAACCGCCACACCTCCACCATCATTCTGTTTTGTCCATGTGCAAACCAGTATACCCAAACTAGGAAGAACGTTGAATTTGCATAGACCTCTTTCCTCACATTCTTGAAAGAAAAGATTTGATGCTGGATTCAGGTCTCCTGGCAGGGGTGGTGTCAGACAGGAACGTCTTCAACGCCTTGGTTGTTCCTCTTCAGCCGAGTAGAGGATTTATGGTTTTTATTGAGGTTTACACCGTTCTGGGCCAAATGATCTCTGCAATGCATTACGACACCATCCGTAGCAACCTCAGGAAAGGACAGATCATAACAGTTCAGTTGAGTTAATTTCCAATCCAAAACATCCCTATTAACATTGTCTACATGACAAATCATTATGTTTCATCACTCATTCTTATACCCATTTCTATCTAATGCCTGATAGGTTTTCCTTTGAGGGGCCCCTGTATTCCAAAGGCTATCTGTTTAAACACCCCCTAGTTTCACATTCTCCCTTGAATTCTCCCAAATTATATAACCCAATTGTTTTATTGTAACATTCCTATATTTTTGCTCATACTCTATTTGACATTACTCTGGTGTTTCCCTTTCCTTGTTCCTATTCTAACAATTGCTTACACTTCTCTCCTCATCCTGGTTGATCATAAAATTGTTTATATTTAGGATTTCCTAAATATTACAAACATTCTGCTGGCCAATATGGTCTTTCCGAGTTCCTTATATGACAAAAGTTGTAGTTGAATCATAACACAGTCCTAATAACTGTGAAGATTTTGAACTACTGTTAATTCTTTAAACGGAGATGTGGTGCATATTAGACTATTTTCTTTATTCAATTGTAATATAATATATTGTACTCATCTATATCAATCATTGTTTAACGGCTCCTTCAATTCCCTTTCTTCTGTATTTGGTATAACTCTAACATATACAGGGTTTAATGCACTTTCCCAAGGAATAACTACTCCAGTAACACTTCCCCCTGGAAATCTAACACCAAATACTACATCAAATTGTTTATCTAAGTCTTGGACTGTTCTCCTTATGTCTATGATTCACCTGTCTCTTTCTTTCATTATCTTAAGGTCACACTACCCCATGTGACTTCCCCATACTCTTTGTGCTGGTTTCTCACACACCAATAATATTTTAACCGTTGTATTTTAATAGTGATCCCTTCCTGTATTTTTAGTTATGGTTCCTGCCTGTGCAAGAATACACATTCTAATCCCTTCTATGTCTTGTTATTCTGCTCTTTATTATTATCAGTACTCCATTCCCATTATTCTCAGGTAACTAGTCGAGTGTAGAGAAATCATTGATAAGGATATCTGGTGCGTCTTGGAGGTCTGGAATCTCTCGGTGGTCTGGAATCTCTCGGCGATCTGGAAGGTCCTTAAAGTCTCTTAATCATCAGTTCCCTCACTCTGGTACAATGGTTAAGATGATACCCGATACTCCCCTCTATCCGTACCATCGTTGGTATAACCTGGACAACGATGTGTATGGTCACTTCAGTTGTTAACCTTCCCCCGTCACTAGGGTCTCCGGATCAGCCAGAGTCCCTCTCAATCTATCGACATCGGTCTGTGAAAAGTGTCCTTCAATCAGCCTACCCATAGGGAAGCTCAGAGTTACTGCTGCAAAGACACAAGCACAGACACACACAAAAGACAACAATGCTACCCAGTGGCTGAGGTTTGAACACTCCTATAGTGAGAAACATGAATCTAAGTATCTGTCTCTGCCACTTTTACCATCATTAAGGTAGCCAACAACACCTGGTACAGGCCCCTCCACATAGGGTCTTCCCAGCTCTTTCTTCTGTAGTCTTTTGCCATCACATAGTCTCCAGGGCACAGAAAATACTCAGATTATCCTACTCAGTTGGGCAGAGTTATCTTCACCCATGAAAAGAAAATCTTAAGAACATTGTTAGGTTAGGTGAGACACAGTATGCTACTCCTGTCCTCTCATCCGTCAAGAGAAGCCTTGAGATTATGAAGCACACCTGCTTCCAGCTTGTTGTAGTCCACTTATCTCATAGACAGACCACCTCTACACCATGCCTCCTATCACAAAAACAAAAATGATTTAACCTAACCCATAACACATTATTACTACTGCTCATATCCTTAATACACCTTGCATATTTCCCCACAAAACCATAATCAAACATTAAAACCTCTGTAATCCCAACTTCCCCCCTTGGACACATGCATCACATCGTGATTCATGTGTACAAAAAACAAAACAAAACAATATTGCCTATCAAACCTAAAATAATAACTAACCTTAAAATGACAACCCTTGAGCATATCTTTACTTAACTTTATTCCATAACACTATTCAAGGAATACCTCTCCTTCAGGACTAACCCTCTCACTTCATCCTTGTCCTGTTTCGACTAATTTATATATAGGATTTTTTCCTAATTATAAACTTCTTCACAATGATCCTTATTTTATCTAACCCCCTAATACAGCATGCCTCTAGAATTCGTAGTGCGGGTGACCAGGTCACACTATAAAGCCAGGACAGATTTCAGAGGTCATTGAAATCATTCAATGAATTGTTTCATCCAATAGTATACTACTCCTAACAACCATCAATACCTTTCATAAATGTTGTAAGTCCTTCGTACAGCTCTTTTCAAAATAAATCACACATATTTACTTATCCCTCAGTAAATAAAACCCAAATTACATGTGTATGCCCCTTTAAGATATTTCACTGTATGTACTATATTACGTATTGGATCACTAAAAAATACAATTTTTATATTACCATGTAGTTTACCAATAAAATGGTCTGATGGTGATGTGGATATACTCGGAATACATATCCCAAAGGAAATAAATGATCTCACTTCAATACATTTTAATAGAAAGTTAGCAAAAATAGATAAGATCTTACTACCATGGAAAGGAAAATACCTGTCAATTTGTGGAAAAATCACCCTGATTAACTCTTTAGTATTATCCCAGTTTACCTATTTGCTTATGGTCTTGCCTACGCCTAGCGAACAGTTTTTTAAATTATATGAGAAAAAATATTCAATTTTATTTGGAACGGCAAGCCAGACAAAATTAAAAGAGCATATTTATATAATGAATATGAATTCGGAGGACAGAAATTATTAAATATTAAAGCATTAGACCTATCACTAAAATCTTCAGTCATCCAAAAAGTATACTTAAATCCGAACTGGTTCTCAAGCAAATTAGTAAGATTGTCTCACCCACTGTTCAAGAAAGGCCCTTTTCCCTTTATTCAGATTACAACCTCTCACTTTCAGTTATTTGAAAAGGAAATAATCTCCCAAATGTCACTATTTCTAAAACAAGCCATAGAAAGTTGGTTGCAATTTCAATTTAATCCTCCAGAAACGACAGAACAAATAATGCAACAAATATTGTGGTTAAATTCAAATATACTAATTGACAAAAAACCTTTATTTTTTGACAGAATGTTTAAAAAAGGTATAATCTTCGTAAATGATATCATCGGTAGGACTGGTGGAGTTATGTCGCACATGCAGCTAACAAAAACATATGGAAATGTCTGCTCTACCCAAAATTACAACCAAATAATTGCAGCCTTACCGCAAAAGTGGAAAAGGAAAGTTGAAGGGGGAGAAAGTAAGGAACTTGTCTGTCGGCCTTGCATTAAAGAACATAATTGGTTAAGGAAAACTGTGATAAATAAAAAAGTATATCAGTTTCACTTAAGGACCAAAGGATTGACAGCCGTCCCATATAGATTGCAAAATAGTTGGGAAGAGATCTTTGACGTACCGATCCCATGGCATAGTGTTTATGAACTGACACGCAAAACGACATCGGATTCAAAAATTAGAATCTTTCAATTTAAATTATTATATAAAATTCTTGCTACCAATAGAATGTTATTTATATGGGGGATACAATCTTCCCAGCTCTGCAGATTTTGCTGTGAAGAGACAGAATCATTAGATCATTTGTTTTGGTTCTGTCCATTTGTAGCTTGTTTTTGGACACAGGTCCAGGAATGGCTAAAGAATTGCAATATTTATCTGGAACTAACCTAGCATTACTGGGTGATCTGAAAAGTCATAGTCAATCAATCAATAATATAATAATACTTTTAGCAAAAAAGTTTAGTTTTAATTCGCAATCTGTAGAAGCAATGAGAATAGAAAGGTTCAGAACTTTTGTAAAACATCACAGTACGGTTGAAATATATATGGCAAATAGAAATCCTATATGGATGGTGTTAAGAGATAGATGGGAGGTATTGAATAGAGTTGAAGGATGGGACTAATAACAAATAACAACAAATAATAACAAAGATAGCTAATAATGTAAGCATACTGTGTCCATAATAAGTATATAGGTTGTATGTTGGGAGCTTTTGGGAAAGAGCACAGTTAGAAAGATATGGCATTTAGAAGCAAACCGGATGGACATCATGAAAATGATCGGAGAGGTTGAGAGTAGAAGAAGTTCAGGAGCAAAAAATATATATATATAAAAAAAAAAATATATATATATATATATATATAATAGAATTATTGTAAAATTAACTCTGTCCATAAGGTGTAGATAGTAAGTATAGACCGGAAGTAGAGGCCTGGGCGTTGTTGTTCACTAATTTACTCCAAGTAGGGAAAGGATGGTGGGGTTGAAAAGTAATAAAGGGGAATATATATATTAAAAATAAACATGGGGGATTGGAAGTGACGCAGACAATTACATTGATAGAAGATACAATCTATCTGCAATATTAAGCTGATCCATCCCCCCCCCACAAAAAAAAAAAGATATTTCACTTCCATCCCATCAAAAACCCCAAATAGAAATAAAAATCCTATACAACTAACATTTCATACTAAGTAGTTTGTTTGTGGTTATTTGAACACCATATAGTAAAACAATAAACAAACAAAAATGGCCAGGCCTTATTTATTTTGGTAGCTCCCTATCACAACCTAAAAATCTAACTACTTAATTTTACTAACTAGTTCCACCCTAGCCTACAGACTTTTTTAACCTCCCAATAAAAAATCCCCATGTTCCTGGAAGAGAAAGTATACATGTCGTTAACATATAATCAACAATCCAAAGATAGTAATTACACACAAAACATCATACATATATCCCCATTCCTATCTCATCAACAATCATTAACCCTAGCATCAATTTAAAATTGTTTGATACGTCGTGTTCTACCTTACCCCTAACATAATATTATAGGAGACTCCCATCAACCCTTAAAATAAACTCCCACTTAGAAGACACTAGATAATAACACGTTTTATTATGTTAACTACACCTTCCACTATAAACCTATAACCCCATTTTAGTAATTTAAACGTCTCAAACTGTTGCATTGATGTTCTCTTTTTTTTTCTTCTCTAAAATATTTACTTATTGTTTCATAATCCAAAACCCATAAAAAGATGTCTACTTAATCCATCAAGCCAACAGCAACAACTACCTCCCAAGGTTCAACGTACTATAAACAAATTATCGTTATCTGAAGTAATAAAACATCATCATAACTCACTGCTGTTTAAACAAACTATAATGTCATAATAAAATGATCAATTATCAAATATCGTTCCTTATTCAACTATCGAGACATGTTCTTCATTAGTAAATCGTCTCCACAAAGCAATACTACCTAATAACATATTCTCATTCTCCTAAGTAGAAATAATTACTTCTATTAAACAATCCCATTCAACATCAAGTCAACCTGTCTCATCACCCAATTAACTTATTTTTTAAACCCTCTACAATATCTATCATACTCTACCGCTCATTTCCCTCATAATGGTACCTCAACAGATTACAAATTATTTTATATTTATAGTAAAAACCAATAAAACATCCAATTCACCAATATGCAATTTTAATTACTATGTTATCCTATCCAACATGGATTGGTAGGACAACATATTTCCTATAATGTTATCAATGAAACCAGTAATTCACATCAATAACATCAATGTAAAAGATTTGCTTTCTGTCCCTCACTGGATTCGAACCAGGGACCCTCTGCACACATTGACAACATTCACCACCGAAGCACCGTTACCCGTCGCTCCACCAGTGCCACACAAAGCATCTACTTCCAGTTCATAGAGCAAGTGACGTCACCCAACAAAAACTGCACTAGCTCTCACCGCTAACTAGCTAGCAATTTCCTGCCGATATTATTCAACCTTCTACGACTTCCTACAAAATACGCGATCCTTGTACACCTAACGTAACCCATAATGTCCCTTATAGCGCTCTCACGTTTCAGCAAGCCCCAATGTTTAACACCCACAGACAAAAATGGAAATTCTTCCATTTTTCCTAACAGACCTAATAAAACACACTTTCAAACAGCGTTCTGCATTTACCTCTATCATAGGGTTTAAAAACGAACTTAACAACATTAATCATGCTACATTTCCATAGTAACGTCATGTTTGGTTCAGTTGATCTATTACCATAAAAGACATTCACTTCTCCATGCGTCGTAAACTATATCCTATTTCTCCTGTAATCAACTAAAATCATAGCCACGCAATTAAACCATCACCCCGCCATTACAGAATGAATGAGATCTATTAATCTATCCTTTCTAAGTAAGCTACAAGTAACACCAAACACTTGCTGTAGTTTACCATCATATATTGAAATCATCCATTTATCACAATCCAATTTATTTATAGACATATTCCACCATTGTCACTCGTTTAATCTAGCAAAACCTTATTCAATGACTAAAAATTACTACCACGTACTCTCCTCTCCGTTCACATTTCAGTCATTTAGCAGATGCTCCTATTCCAAGCGACGCACAATTAGTGGGCTCATACATTATTATACTTATACTAGCCCCCCTTGGGAATCGAACACCCAACCCTGGCGTTGCAAGCACTGTGCTCTACCAACTGAGCTACAGAGGACCACAGATGAGCGTATAGTGCCTTTTTCTGATAATGTTATAATTGTAGCCTATTGCATTACTTTAGTTTAAAATATAAGTTTGTTTATTCAACAAATCTAGAACCCACTATAAATTGGTGCTATTCACTCAGCATAATAGCCAAACGCTCCTTGCATCCCCTAGTTCACGTAACGAAAATACATTATCATTCTACAATTCACAGACGTCATATGACCACACCGGTACACGTGACCTGTTGCTCCAACAGGTTTTATTCTACCCCTCCTGGTAACGTGAATTTTCTACACTCAGTTGGTCAATGAATATCCACGCACCATTTATTCTTCTCTTTCCTAATGTGAGATTGGGCACGCCCTTTCTCCATCAGACAGAAGCTTCAAACAACCTCAAATATATTTCCTTTCCTTACAGAAAGGCTATTTACTTGCAGGACTTCTTATTATTCTCACTCACACAGATGAGCAGCCACTTGTGCCCAAATGAATCAGACAGTTGAATGACTCACAGCCGCCAAAGCAAACCACTCACTCACACAAGATGAGCAGACCTACTCTATTTAACACTTTATCAAAATTTTGAAGCCCTTGTAGCTATTTAACCCGTTCACCTACTCCGGATGACCGGTGTTACTCCAATTTATGGTGTCACCTACGCCGGATGACCTAACTTTTTTACCTGATCGACCCTACCTAATTTTGGCATCACCACAACACAGCATGATGCCCTACCTGCCCGTTCAGACCTCTGGAGTGCTAATTTTAGCTCTCCAAAGCGGTATCCACAGGATTTAACATGTTATTGTCTGATCGCTCAACCAGCTGGACAGCCGCACGTGTCGAAATGACCCAGACAGAGCGATCAGCAAGATGAATCAAATGAATCAAATCAATTGAACAGACGGTTCAGACAAACAGCGACATGTATTCTTAAATTCAGAAGCTCCTAATCTTTAATTTTCTGGTTCTTAAATTTGGAGAGACCTATTTGGTATTTCTTTAGATGTTGCCGAGCCCCGGATCGGACCACACAAACGTTATACTATATAAGTAAGAACTTGGCTTACCTTTTAAAAGCGGCCGCTTTTGTTTGTATGGTCCGTCCAAGCCGTTTCACAACTGCAGATGTATACCGTCTCTGATCCCTTTTTTTCAACTCCTGGCCAAGCTTGCCAATTATGTGGTAGAAATATTTGACTAATAATTAATCAACTCAAAAATATCTCTCAAGACACCAGAGCTTGTGAATCCAAGAATTAGACTTTATTGCATAACAAAGCCGAGCTTGCTCCATGGAACAACTGTCTCTCTCTGGCTTAGAGATCTCTTATATACACACAAATGAACAAACATGCGTACATTCCTAACTTATTTTAGTTCTGCACCACCCTTCTTTTTCAACGTCCAGCTGTCACACAATGTCCACTCCAAAAGGTCACGAATGCTTTTTTCTCATTCTATCATTCTATTGGCTGCGTGGCTTAGGCCCCTTCTTAAAAAAGAACTAATGTAATGCATACCATGTGTCCATAACAAGCCCATGGGCCACAGTTTGAGAGCCCCTGCGACAGAGCACATATATTCATTTAAACATATATTCATGCTTATTACTAATATTATTATTTTACCTTTGACCTCTCCCTACATTTGCCTTAATGATACATAAAATAATACCATATTACTAATTCAAGGGTTTATCTTTATTTTTACTATTTCCTACATCCTACATTGTGTAATAGTAGTGAAGACATCAAAGCTATTCAACAACACATGGAATCATGTAGTAACAAAAAAAGTGTTAAACATATCAAAATATATTTTATACTTTAAGTTCTTCTAAGTAGCCACCCTTGGCCTTGATTACAGCTTTGCACACTCTTGGTATTCTCTCAACCATCTTCATGAGGTAGTCACCTGGAATGCCTTATCAAAAGTTCATTTGTGCAATTTCTTTCATTATTAATGCATTTGAGCCAATTAGGTGTGTTGTGACAAGGTAGGGGTGGTATACAGAAGATAGCCCTATTTGGTAAAAGACCAAGTCCATATTATGGCAAGAACAGCTCAAATAATCAAAGAGAAACGACAGTCCATTATTACTTTAAGACATGAAGGTCAGTCAATCCGGAAAATTTCAAGAACTTTTCAAGTTTATTCAAGGGCTGTCGCAAAAACCATCAAGCGCTATAATGAAACAGCCTCTCACGAGGACCGCCACAGGAAAGGAAGACCAAGTTACCTCTGCTGCAGGGGATAAGTTCATTAGAGTTACCAGCCTCAGAAATTGCAGCCCAAATAAATGATTCAGAGTTCAAGTAACAGACACATCTCAACATCAACTATTCAGAGGAGACCGTGTGAATCAGGCCTTCAAGGTTGAATTGCTGAAAAGAAACCACTACTGAAGGACACCAATAATAAGAAGAGACTTACTTGGGCAAAGAAACATGAGCAATGGACATTAGACTGGTGGAAATCTGTCCATTGGTCTGATGAGTCCAAATGTCAGAATTTTGGTTCCAACAGCCGTGTCTTTGTGAGACACAGAGTAGGTGAACGGATGAACTCTGCATGTGTAGTTCCCACAGTGAAGCATGGAGGAAGATGTGTGGGGGTGCTTTGCTGGTGACACTGTCTGTGATATTTTTAGAATTCAAGGCACACTTAACCAGCATGGCTACCACATCATTCTGCAGTGATACGCCATCCCATCTGGTTTGCGCTAGGTGGGACAATGACCCAACACACCTACAGGCTATGTAATGGCTATTTGACCAAGAAGGAGAGTGATGGAGTGCTGCATCAGATGACCTGGCCTCCACAATCATCTGACCTCAACCCAATTCAGATGATTTGGGATGAGTTGGACCACAGAGTGAAGGAAAAGCAGCCAACAAGTGCTCAGCATATGTGGGAACTCCTTCAAGACTGTAGGAAAAGCATTCCAGGTGAAGTTGATTGAGAGAATGCCAAGAGTGTGGAAAGCTGTCGAGGCAAAGGGTGGCTACTTTGAAGAATCTAAAATATAACATATTTTGATTTGGTTAACACTTTTTTTGGTTACTACATGATTCCATATGTGTTATTTTATAGTTTAGATGTCTTCACTATTATTCTACAAGGTAGAAAATAGTAAAAAATAAAGAAAAACCCTTGAATTAGTAGGTGTGTCAACTTATGACTGGTACTGTATATTACACCAACTGACTGGTTCTTCTGATGTTGTTCACACAGGAGACCATGTTGAGACATTCTCTACATCCAGAGAGCAACAGCAGGAAGATCACAGAGCTAAGACGTCTCACCACTGCCCACATTGTGAGGAGATTTTCCCAATTCTATCAAAGTTAAAAATACACCTACAAATACACACAGGAGAGAAGCCTTACTTCTGCTCTGATTGTGGGGTGAGTTTCTCTCGACTGGGCCACTTAAAACGACATGAACGTATACACACAGGAGAGAAGCCTTACTCCTGCTCTGACTGTGGAAAATGTTTCTCTCGACTGGGGGTCTTAAAAATACATGAACGTATACATACAGGAGAGAAATCTTACTTCTGCTCTGACTGTGGGGTGAGTTTCTCTCGACTGGGCAACTTAAAACAACATGAACTTATACATATAGGAGAGAAGCCTTATTTCTGCTCTGACTGTGGAAAATGTTTTAAATCATCAGCTGAACTAAAAGTTCATCAGAGAACACACACAGGAGAGAAGCCTTACTCCTGCTCTGACTGTGGAAAATGTTTTACATCATCAGCTAATCTAAAAATTCATCAGAGAACACACACAGGAGAGAAGCCTTACTCCTGCTCTGACTGTGGAAAATGTTTCTCTCGACTGGGGGTCTTAAATATACATGAACGTATACATACAGGAGAGAAGCCTTACTTCTGCTCTGACTGTGGGGTGAGTTTCTCTCGACCTGACCACTTAAAAAGACATGAACGTATACATACAGGAGAGAAGCCTTACCCCTGCTCTGACTGTGGAAAATGTTTTACATCATCAGCTAATCTAAAAGTTCATCAGAGAACACACACAGGAGAGAAGCCTTACTTCTGCTCTGACTGTGGGGTGAGTTTCTTTCGACTGGTTGACTTAAAACAACATCAAGGTATACACACAGGAGAGAAGCCCTACTCGTGCTCTGACTGTGTAAAATGCTTTACAACATCAACTAAGCTAAAATATCATCAGAGAACACACACTGGAGAGAAGCCTTACTCCTGCTCTGACTGTGGGGCGAGTTTCTCACAACCGGGCAACTTAAAACAACATGAACGTATACACACAGGAGAGAAGCCTTAATACTGCTCTGACTGTGGAAACTGTTATAAAACATCAGTTGAGCTAAAAGGTCATCAGAGAACACACACTGGAGAAAAGCCTCATCAGTTGTCTCAGACCAGTTAAGATTAAAGTCACTTCATTCTCACCTCAGAAAGGATGTGGTAACAGTGCATTTGATAACATTAAGAAAGAGTAACACTATTGGAATCCGATTGTTTCTCACTGTGAGAGAACTGTGCAGAGGAAAGGGAACGTTATAGAATGTTAGCCTGTCTTTACTTTACTGATCAGTGTTCACCTTGTCAGTTTTGGTGTGTTTTGTTAGCTTCTACTGTAAAGATACTGAGATGACCTTGGATTTGCCCTTAGGGTTGAATACACTCAGTGAGGTCTGATAGATGACTGGGTGGTACTGCTTTCCTCTGCAGTTTTCTGTGGGAATGAGCTAGTTCGGACACTCATCGGTACAACACAAGACATGCAGCAAGAGGTTTCTTCACAGTCCCCAGGTCCAGAACAGACGCTGGGAAACACACAGTATTAAATAGAGCCATGACTACATGGAACTCTCTGCCAGGTAACTCACAGTATTAAATAGAGCCATGACTACATGGAACTCTCTGCCAGGTAACTCACAGTATTAAATAGAGCCATGACTACATGGAACTCTCTGCCAGGTAACTCACAGTAATAAATAGAGCCATGACTACATGGAACTCTGCCAGGTAACACACAGTATTAAATAGAGCCATGACTACATGGAACTCTCTGCCAGGTAACTCACAGTATTAAATAGAGCCATGACTACATGGAACTCTCTGCCAGGTAACTCACAGTATTAAATAGAGCCATGACTACATGGAACTCTCTGCCAGGTAACTCACAGTATTAAATAGAGCCATGACTACATGGAACTCTCTGCCAGGTAACACACAGTATTAAATAGAGCCATGACTACATGGAACTCTCTGCCAGGTAACTCACAGTATTAAATAGAGCCATGACTACATGGAACTCTCTGCCAGGTAACTCACAGTATTAAATAGAGCCATGACTACATGGAACTCTCTGCCAGGTAACTCACAGTATTAATTAGAGCCATGACTACATGGAACTCTCTGCCAGGTAACTCACAGTATTAAATAGAGCCATGACTACATGGAACTCTCTGCCAGGTAACTCACAGTATTAAATAGAGCCATGACTACATGGAACTCTCTGCCAGGTAACTCACAGTATTAAATAGAGCCATGACTACATGGAACTCTCTGCCAGGTAACTCACAGTATTAAATAGAGCCATGACTACATGGAACTCTCTGCCAGGTAACTCACAGTATTAAATAGAGCCATGACTACATGGAACTCTCTGCCAGGTAACTCACAGTATTAATTAGAGCCATGACTACATGGAACTCTCTGCCAGGTAACTCACAGTATTAAATAGAGCCATGACTACATGGAACTCTCTGCCAGGTAACTCACAGTATTAAATAGAGCCATGACTACATGGAACTCTCTGCCAGGTAACTCACAGTATTAAATAGAGCCATGACTACATGTAACTCTCTGCCAGGTAACTCAAAGTAGCAATAAAACCAGATTTAAAAAAACATAAAATAAAATAAAATAAACCTTATGGCACATTACAAAAATAACAACAGGAACTTTTAGCTCAGCTGATGTTGTGAAGCATTTTACACATCTCATATGTATATACTGTATTCTATAATATTCTACTGTATCTTAGTCCATGTCGCTCTGTCATTGGTTGTCCATATATGTATATACTGTATTCTATAATATTCTACTGTATATGCCGCTCTGTCATTGCTTGTCCATATTCAGTTGAAGTCGGAAGTTTACATACACTTAGGTTGGAGTCATTAAAACTTGTTTTTCAACCACTCCACAAATTTCTTTTTAACAAACTATAGTTTTTGCAAGTCGGTTAGGACATCTACTTTGTGCATGACATAAGTCATTTTTCCAACAATTGTTTACAGCCAGATTATTTCACTTATAATTCACTGTATCACAATTCCAGTGGGTCAAAAGTTTACATACACTAAGTTGACTGTGCCTTTAAACAGCTTGGAAAATTCCAGAAAATTATGTCATGGCTTTAGAAGCTTCTGATAGGCTAATTTACATAATTCAGTCAATAGGAGGTGTACCTGTGGATGTATTTCAAGGCCTACCTTCAAACTCAATGCCTTTTTGCTTGACATCATGGGAAAATGAAAAGGAATCAGCCAAGACCTCAGAATAAATTTTGTAGACCTCTACAAGTCTGATTCATCCTTGGGAGCAATTTCCAAACACCTGAAGGTACCACGTTCATCTATGCAAACAATAGTACGCAAGTATAAACACCATGGGACCACGCAGCCGTCATACCGCTCAGGAAGGAGATGCGTTCTGTCTCCTAGAGATGAACGTACTTTGGTGCAAATCAATCCCAGAACAACAGCAAAGGACCTTGTGAAGATGCTGGAGGAAACGGGTACAAAAGTGTCTATATCCACAGTAAAATAAGTCTTATATCGACACAACCTGAAAGGCCGCTCAGCAAGGAAGAAGCCACTGCTCCAAAACCGCCATAAAAAAGCCAGACTACGGTTTGCAATTGCACATGGGAACAAAGATCGTACTTTTTTGAGAAATGTCCTCTGGTCTGATGAAACAAAAATAGAACTGTTTGGCCATAATGACCATTGTTATGTTTGGAGTAAAATAATGTTATGTTTACAAGCAGAAGAACACCATCCCAACCGTGAAGCACGGGGGTGGCAGCATCATGCTGTCGGGGTGCTTTGCTGCAGGAGGGATTGGTGCACTTCACAAAATAGATGGCATCATGAGGAAGCAACATTATGTGGATATATTGAAGCAACATCTCAAGACATCAGTCAGGAAGTTAAAGCTTGGTCGCAAATGGGTCTTCCAAATGGACAATGACCCCAAGCATACTTCCAAGTTGTGGCAAAATGGCTTAAGGACAACAAAGTCAAGGTATTGGAGTCGCCATCACAAAGCCCTGACCTCAATCCTATAGAACATTTGTGGGCAGAATTGAAAAAGTGTGTGCGAGCAAGGAGGCCTACAAACCTGACTCAGTTACACCAGCCCTGTCAGGAGGAATGGGCCAAAATTCAACCAACTTATTGTGGGAAGCTTGTGGAAGGCTACCCGACACGTTTGACCCAAGTTAAACAATTTAAAGGCAATGCTACAAAATACTAATTGAGTGTATGTAAACTTCTGACCCACTGCGAATGTGATGAAATAAATAAAAGCTGAAATAAATCATTGTCTCTACTATTATTCTGACATTTCACATTCTTAAAATAAAGTGGTGATCCTAACTGACCTAAGACAGTGAATTTTTACTAGGATTAAATGTCAGGAATTGTGAAAAACTGAGTTTAAATGTATTTGGCTAAGGTGTATGTAAATAAGGTATTATTGTTTTTAATAAATGTGAAAACATTTCTAAGAACCTGTGTTTGCTGTTGAGGATGATATGGCTCATAATTTGCATGACTTTTGTCCCTTTTTAGCTTTCGACTCTTACCAACTTTTAGAATAGTTTCCCCCCCCCCCTTTTGTATTGTACAGCCTACTGATATGTAAACATATGTCACCTGGTACAGCCAGAAGAGGACTGGCCACCCCTTTAAGCCTGGTTCCTCTCTATGTTTCTCCCTGGGTTCCTGCTTTATAGGGCAGTTTTTAGTAGCCACTATGTTGTCTCTCCTGGCTATCATAAGATGAATGCACTAGCTGTGGGTCTCTCTGGATGGGAGCATCTGCAACATGATTAAATTGTAAATGTAGTGCATGATGATGTATTTTTTGTGTTTCCTGTTTGTACCCCAGGAAGAGTAGCCGCTGGGGATCCTAATAAAATACTCCATTGTACTGAATGTATCAGATAGAGATGATGTGATGATCAGTTTTCACCATTAGTCTGTTTTTGGCCCATTTATGAATGTGTTATTCAATGTGTTTCTATTGGATATAGTAGTAAAGACCAAATTCATTTTTAAATATATATTTTTATAACTAAAGGGTTCCTAAAATTCAAAATCAATGGATTTGCCTCATGCTACCACTAGAGTGAAAGCACCGCCAGCATTCAAAAGTGACCAAAACATCAGCCAGGAAGCATAGGAACTGAGAAGTGGTCTGTGGTCACCACCTGCAGAACCACTTCTTTATTGGGGGTGTCTTGCTAATTGCCTATAATTTCCACCTGTTGTTTATTCCATTTGCACAACAGCATGTGAAATGTATTGTCAATCAGTGTTGCTTCCTAAGTGGACAGTTTGATTTCACAGATGTGTGATTGACTTGGAGTTACATTGTGTTGTTTAAGTGTTCCCTTAATTTTTTCGAGCAGTGTAGATTTTTTCAGCAGGATTATGCCCCATGCAACAAGCCTTGTCCAGGAATGGTTCCAAGAACATGACAGTGAATTCAGCTTACTGCAGTGGCCTGCCGAGTCACCAGATCTCAATCCAATTGTGCATCTGTGGGAGGAGATGGAATGAGCTATTCGGAGTAGAGATCCACTCCCAGCCAACCTGACACAACTGTGGGAAGCATTGCAGTCTAAAAGGGCCAGCATCCCTGTGGAACGCTCTCAACACCTTGGAGAGTCCATGCCCCGACGAATTGAGGCTATTCTGAGGACAAGGGGGGGGTGCAACTCAATATTAGGAAGGTGTTCCTAATGTTTTGTACACTCAGTGTATATCAGATAAAGATGGTGTGATGATCAGTTTTCAGCATTAGTTTGGGTGGATTATTTTATATTACTAAACAACTTTTATTAATTATAAAAAGGCTATGAATCGACTACTTGTTTTTTAAATGATCTTTTAAAATTAGATTCATTATTTTATTAATTGATTATGAATGTATTTGGATAACTGTATTGAAGTTAATTGATCTGGCGGCATGTAGCCTAGCGGTTAAGAGTGTTGGGCCAGTAACTGAAAGGTCGCTGGTTTTCAATCCTGAGCCAACATAGTGAAAAATCTGTCGTTGTTCCCTTGATCAAGGCAATTCACCCTAATTGGTCCTGTAAGTTGCTCTGGATAAGAGCATCTGCTAAATGACTCAAATGTAATGAAAAATACTTAATTTGATCTGGGCAACATCTTTTTGTGTATAATTAAATGAAACAAACTGTTTTAAATCAAATAGTTAGTGTCTATATATGAACCAAATGTTATCCCATTTACATTCTCCCAAACAAATGGCCTATACTGTATATACAAGACACAACATTACCTCTTTGTTTACCCTGGCCAGAGGGACAGGGCCATAGTAGGCTAGACTATTTAGCTGCTGTTGTTAGTAGGACAACAAAGAGACAGCATTAGTGCTCCGATGTGAAGGACAGCTCTTACAAAAATGTACCATGGTAGAAAAATGAACAACAACATTCCATTGTACTATGATGTGTTTTGGGTCACTACCAAGGCAGGAAAATACTATGGCACTGGTGCAAATACCATGGCATTTTCCTGCCACTGTAGTGACCCAATAAACATGATAGTACCGTGGTATTGTTTTCATTGTAATACCATGTCAGGGAAATACCATGGTAGTTGCACTAGTACCATGGTATTTTCCTACAATGGTAGTGACCAAAAAACACAGATTTTAGTAAAAAATGATACTAGGCCAAGAAACATGGAGAGAAGAAACTGCCAGATGTGTCATAATAGGACCCATTTGATATGGAACATTGGATACATTCAGCAGGGTGGGAAAAAACACAGGAAAACACGTTTTAAATGTATTGTCGGAAGGGCTGTGGTCACCATTCATGTAATACATACATCAGACGGTATCGGGGAGCTATTTCATAGTTTACATTTTACGTTTACGTCATTTAGCAGACGCTCTTATCCAGAATTGGGCAGCTACAGGAGCAATTAGAGTTAAGTGCCTTGCTCAAGGGCACGTCGACAGATTTTTCACCTAGTCGGCTCGGGGATTAGAACCAGCGACCTTTCGGTTACTGGCACAACGCTCTTAACCACTAAGCTACTTGCCGCCCATAGGGTGTTCACAGGTACATTATTTTCCCATTTCAATCTTATACCAACCAGATTGAATTTACGATATACAGGGGTTGGCAACTAGGTTTGGCCTCCAGTCAATTTGTTGCTGAGCTTGTAGCTAGTCTGCGGACCAGAACATAATTAGCCTATTAACAAATAGCATATAGCTGCCCAATTCATAGTCCTACACAGTGTAGCTACACTACACATTTAACACGTGATTAGTGGGTGTAGTGTATTAAGAATTATGACTTTGCTAATGTTTTCAAGTGGAACCTGAGAGGATGTTTATTTAGTTTCAGAGGGAGACGTTTTAGGGTGACTTCCCATAGAACAGAGGGAGTGTGTGTAGACAGGGGATTGGACATTAGAGGGAGCCACCCATATTTTGGAGAATATTATAAGTACTGGGTTTGAACAAAGATTAGAGCAAACATTGTAATTTGGAGGACACTGCTCTCCGGGTGATCATGACATCTGTAAACTTATGCTGAAATCTTGTGATATGAATAAAACTTATGATCAAAGCTCAGTATAAGCGGACTCCTTTGTTACAGCATAATTAGCAACATTTGACTCGACACTAAATGGGCTAATCAATTCAATGACCATAACATAATGATGTCCATCTGGTTACAGTGGTAAAATCACCAATGTCTATATTAATTACATTTTAGTCATTTAGCAGACGCTCTTATCCAGAGCGACTTACAGTTAGTGAATGCATACATGTTTTGTTTTTTATACTGGCCCCCCGTGGTAAACAAACCCACATCCCTGCCGGCCAAACTCTCCCCTACCTTGGACGACGCTGGACCAATTGTGCGCCGCCCATGGGATGCAGTGCCTTAGACCACTGCGCCACTCGGGAGATATTAATAGTCCTACCTGTTCTATTAAAATATATTCATCGTATTTCTACAATATCAAACCAGTGTGTCTTGTTTGCAACGAAACTGTCGCTGTTTGCGAAGAGTTTGTAGTGTAGGTTATTTGTAGGTGTTGTCGTCAATCAAGAAGTCTGCTTAAGTTGGATCGTGTTCAAAGGCCTTTATTCAAACCACGAGGTTCCAGCGTAAGTACGGACACAATATCCGGAGAACCAGATCCCAAATAAATCTTGCTGTATTCTAACTCTTCGTCATTGCTCCCCCCTTTATATAGCCCAAGAGTTGACTGGCTCCCTCTACTGTTCAATCCCCGTATCTTACCACCCCCTTCCTGTCTGTCATAGGTGACGTCACGCTAAAACCTTCCCTCTGGATAGCAATAATCAACCTTCCATTTCTTCATGCAAAACATTTAACAAAGACATAATTTTAATACACTACATATTCCCCCCTTCGAGACAAAACTAAAAAGTCTCGACAACAATAGGATTATGACCAGTAACAATTTATCCCATTGAGTATCTTTAACCTTAAACCAAGAACATCCTTCTCTAGAGTGTAAATACCTTTCTATGAAATAACTGTTTATGAAGTGTGAATACATTACTATGACATATGAAGAAATCTCTATGGAGTGTAAGAGCGAAAAACTGTCCGGCAGCCATCTTTTCAGATATCCATCCATCAATCAAGACAGTAAAATTCTCTCACGGTCCCTCTGCCCCAGGCAACCACCGTCGGTACTCCAGATAACCTCATAAACCATGTAAATACATTTGAAACTATAATACAATTAACTACACATGTAAACCCCTGTAAACAAAATCCTATCCAAAAATATCCATTGTACGGCTGGTCAACCCATCGAATCGTACAATGAATCTCTCCCTTCCTAAACCTTCTGTCCCTAAACCCATCGAAATAAACAAAAGCATCTAAGATCCTCATCTGCATTCAATAACATCAAACATCATTCTACTAAAATCAATACCTAAGAATATGACACAATTATGTATTACACATGTCTATATTTCATTGCCAACACTGGAATGTAGTCCACTACACTTCATCTCCCTGTAGTGTCCCCTTCCAATGGACTTGTTGATGATGGAATCAGCCACACCCTCCTTGTTTCATCTCCTCCAGTCATATTGTCCCTTCATATTGTCTTTGTTTGAGTATTCCAATCTCCACATGTTCTCCCAAATGCCTCTGGAAGAAAAAGAAAAAGACCAAACAGTATCTTTCCCAAAAAACACTTTCAAATTAAACATCACTATCCACTAAGACTATAAAACTGATATATAAATGATGCATGAATCACATAAACCCATTCCCCCCTTGATTCATAAATCATACTAAAAATCACACTAATATTGAAAAAAACATTGTAAAATGATCAAATAATCAAAAAGGATATTTATCCATCAGTAGTCCATCTAGATCCCCTCGTCCATCTTCGTCCAGATCAGGAACAATCAACAACGGCATCTGAGTGTTGTCTCCAGGCATCACAACACCAACCCATCTTAATATCATAGCTTTTGCAAAGGTCAGTAACAAAGTACAAAAGCAAAACATGACACACAACGCTATCAGAGCTGCGATTAAAATCTGAACCATCACTGCCCCTATTGGACCTAACTGATCTTGCAACCAAGACTTCGCTGACCATCCAGCTTTCTCAGATCTCCCAAAAGCATCCCTTATATTCTTCAAAGCATCTATAACACTCGTGATATTATCGGAACTATCTGGGATCAAAGTATAACAATCATCCCCCGTCAGATTCATAGCCAAACATAATCCACCTTGTTTTGCCAAAATATAATCAAGAGCCATGTCATGTTTCAACAACGTCAGTCTGTGACTTCTTTGAGCATTTGACAGAAGGTTAAACCCTCTTATTGTTTCATTCGCAAAGCCCTGCAACGTATATGTAATATTATCAATATGATCTGCTAAGAATGTTACACCATACCATGGAAAGAGACCAAGTCCCCACTTCTCTCCCAGACTTATTCTCCAATGGTAGGCTTCAAGATTATTAAATTTAGCCATGTCTCGTTTAACCCTATTCTCAACAGTAGTGTCAGATTGATCTGGGGTCGGTGCTACTCCTCTTCTTATTGTAAAAACCTCATATGGAAGTTTCAACGTTGACATGTAACAACACCCTTTCCATCCATAGGGTAAAAATATATATGCTTTATCACCACAAACCCACCAAATATCTCTAAAATTCCCAATAGTTGCATTGATAGGGAAAAATTGATCCATCACCATCAAAGTCCTGCCCTTCTTACTACCTGGTGCATAAAAAGTTACATTATATTTGTCACCTTTACCCTTTCGTCCGTGTTTACCCAAAGTCAACATATACCCATCACAATCTGATATTCCCATGAACATACCATTTACCTCATCTGTATTATTAGAACAAATACAAGTTTTAGCTCTCATTGCTCTCACCTCAAATGCTTCAGGGATCGCTGTCACCTGACTTTCTTTACCATCCAACATATTCACATAGGGAAATTCATTTAACCAAGAACACTTATAACTAGGCTTATACAAATGGTGTGACAACGACATGTCTTTATCTGTCAATGCTCGTTGATGATACAACAGCCATCTCAACGCATAGGCCTGACACCCACCCGCCAATGGTTGAGCAATCGTCTGTAAAATTGAACCCCACGTCTCTGGTGCTGGAATTCTCAACAAACATGGACCCTCAAGATTCCTCACTGATCTTACAGCATGAGTTAATTGCTGGAACCAAAGATTTCTCCCTGCCCATTGATCTTTAATTTTCAAAACCGCCGAATCAAATCCATATGCTTTCCATTTAGCGTCTCTTTTCCCTACCGAGCGGGCTTGATTAGATGTATCTTCTGATGTTAAATTGAACCCAAAAAACCCATCCTGTTCTTCCATGATATTATCCTGTACTATTTCAGATGAACCTATGTTGTTCTCTACCACTATTTGCTGAGTCATTTCTGTTACATCGTTTACTTTTAGAAAAGTTGTTGGTGTCGGTATCATACCTCCTACATTTGTTATTGCCGTCGTCCCATTAAATCCTTCCAAAGTTACCATTAAAGTAGTTGATTTAGTTGCTGGCACTATTGGTTCCCTTGTAATTGAATGCGATATATTTATGTCTTTAATAACTATCAATGTTGAAAGAGTTAAATTGTTTCCCACTGTTGTTATCACAGACTGACGTGTTGGTGTTATTGTTGTTACTACATTCCTAGTCTTCGTAACGTTTTGGTCTGACTTTTCTCCTAACTGGTCTAGGCCTATTTTGTCCAACCGAATCACTAGCTTCTCCTTTAACAGAGTTGCCCTTGGTGATATTTGGTGCTTCACATCCCGCTGAAATATTCCCTGTTGCTTCTGGGACGTATTGGAAATCAATTTCCCCAAATCCTCCTTCCTTTCCACCCCCTGCATAGTCATCTCTGGCATAATCAGAAGTGTCATCATTATCAACGTTAATCCCAACGTTGACAATCTCTCCCTCTTCCTGTTCTCCCCTATCTCCATCTTCTCTCTCTACGCGTGGCCCCTCTTCTGTAGGTGCTTTAACACAATGTGACAAATGATACCACGTAGGAGATCCCTTAACCTGGACAGCTGTTCCAGTACTACGAACCACTTCAAATGGTCCGTCACGACGTTCGTTATACCACTTCCTTCTGAATACCTTTACGAATACTTTGTCTCCCGGTTGTACTGTATTCCTCCTATCCTCCTCAAGCTCCTTCTGCACCTCTTCTTGTCTTTGCCTGTCAGAAACATATGTGGACAACTTTTTATGAAAATTGGCCATATATGTAACGTACGCTCTCATTTCATCTTCCAACAGGGCCAAGCTTGGACCCTTTCCACTTGTTCGTAAACAAGGCGTTGGCATCCTTCTTCCTGTTAACAACTCATGGGGTGTCATACGTAAATCACGTAGCTCACTTGAGCGACACACCATTAGTGCTAAAGGAAGCGCCGCTATCCAGTTTAGACCTGTATGTTGACAAATCTTCACAATGCGATTTTTCAAAACCCCGTTCATTCTTTCACACATCCCTTGACTTTGTGGGTGATAAACTGCTCCAAGACGTTGCTTAATGCCCAATTTTTGCAACATCAATTTTACTGATTTATCCACAAATTCTCTTCCATTGTCTGAGGATATTCGATCGGGTAATCCCCACCTGCTTATGACTTCTCTACATAAGAACTTGGCAACCGACTGAGCATCCTTACGCTTGGTTGGACAAGCTTCCGTCCATCGTGAAAATCTATCTACAACCACCAACATGTATCTTTTCCCCTCAACTGGTTGTATCATATCAACAAAGTCAATGACCAACTCCCGCATAGGACCCCTTGGTGTAGGAATGTAACCTGGATGAACAGGTATCCCTCTTCGAACATTATTCTTAAGACAGATAGTGCATCTTCCTATCAAATAATCAATTTGTTCAAACAAATATGGAGCCCAAAAACCATATTCCTTTGTGATCTTTCTGTGAACCTCCCCCCTCGCAACATGAGCTAAGCCATGTGCTTCTTGAATCATCAGACCTAAGAGGTCTAGAGGCGCTACTATCAACCCCTCATGGTTTCTCCACAGACCAGTAGCATCTTTGACCGCTCCTCGGTCTAGCCATAGCTGTTTGTCGATCATAGAAGCGGCTTCTTGCATCAAAATCACATCTCGAAGCGTAATTTTGTCTTCCAAGTCCACTACATGAGTGACCAGCAAAACTTTCCCCAATTTATCCGCTCCTGCGACGGCTTTTGCAGCTTCATCAGCAGCTTTGTTCCCTTGTGTCACTCTTGACATATCTGTCTTGTGAGCTGCACACTTAGCTATCGCTATCTCTGTAGGCTTCATCATAGCATGCAACAATTTCATGATTTGTGCATGATGTTGTATCGGAGAACCATCCGATTTCTTGAACCCTCGACCCTTCCATACCGCCCCAAACAAATGACATACACTATGTGCATATGCTGAATCAGTGTATATGGTTACTCGCTTACCTTCCGCTAACAAACATGCTTCTGTTAGCCCCACAAGTTCAGCAAGTTGTGCAGATGCAGGCTGTGGTATTACTTCAGCCTTTTCAACAACAAATCCCGTCCCTCGGCCTCTAACTACTGCATAACCAGCACATAACTTATCTCCTACCCGATAGCAAGACCCATCCGTCCAATACTCCAGGTCTGCTTCACGTAATGGAAAGGCTTGTAAATCTGATCGAAGCCTCGAATATCTCTCTGCTTCTTGGACACAATCATGTGGCTCACCATCCTCGGAAGTTGGTAAACTCTCGGCTGGATTTACTGTATCACATCTCACAAGGGTGACATCCTCCTGCTCTAAGAGTCTATGATAGTCTCTGAGCCTGGGCATAGTCAATGTATACTTCCCATAGTTCAGAAGATTTCTGAGACTATGATGGGTAAGAATTGTCACGGGGTAGCCCATCGTGACCGATGATGCTTTGTCATACATGGAATATACCCCCACCATTGCTCTGTAGCACAGTGGTAACCCTAGTTCTACCTCTGAATAAGCAGTAGAGTAGTAGGAAATAGGCTGAGGATTCGTCCCCATGCCTGTCGGTTGACAAAGAACCGCGCATGCATATCTACCTCCAGTAGAAGTAGACACATATAGCAAAAAGTTCTTTGAGTAATCTGGTAGTGCAAGTGCAGGTGCCTCCTGCAACCTCTGTTTGATAGTTTCCAATGCCACATGACCTTCCGGTGTCCAGGAAAGATTGCTATGGAGTTGACCACTCTCAGTACCCCTCACCATAGCCCTCAATGGGGCCATCAAACTAGTATAATCCTCTACCCAAGCTGAGGAATAACCAGCAATACCCAGAAATGTCATCATTTCTCTGACTGTTCTAGGTTTTGGAGCCTTACGAATCGTTTCCACCTGCTTGTCTGAAATGTTTCTGTGGCCATGAGTTATGTTTTGACCTAAATATACAACTTTCTCCTGACAATATTGCAGCTTTTTCTGTGACACCTTGTGCCCCTTTTCTGCCAATACCTGTAGTAATTTAATTGAATCCCTATGACATGTTTCCTTATTTTGTGAGCAAAGCATTATATCATCCACGTACTGAATGACAGTGCTTCTGCAATATCTGATCGATCCCTACCAAATCTTCCTTCAGTACTTTATTGAAGATATGCGGCGAATGCCGGTACCCCTGTGGCATTCTATTGTACTCATAGAACTGTCCCTTATAGGTGAACCCAAATAAATCCTGACTCTCTACACTAAGTGGAACACTGAAAAATGCTCCACATAAGTCCAGTACTGTAAAATGTGTCGCATCTGGAGGAACTTGAGCTAACAAGGTATGAGGATCTGGCACTTCTGCTGGAAAGTCAATAACTATTTCATTTACTGCTCTCAAATCGTGAGCTACACGATAACTTCCATCTGGTTTTTTTACAGGCCACAAAGGCGTGTTACTCCGAGGGTGTTTTGTTGTCTTTAAAACCCCTACTGTCGAAAGTCCATTAATTTGTGGTTCAATCCCTTTGATTGCTTCCTCTGTCAATGGATATTGATTTTTCCATGGAGGTTTGGCTCCTGGTCGAAGTTCAACCTTCACAGGTTGGGCTGATTTCACAAGTCCAATATCCGTACTATGTCGAGACCACACTCCTTCTGGAACTTGTTGCAACATCTCCTCTTTCATAGGGTCTGAATCAATCTTCATATTGCAAATAGATTCATGTGTCATTCCTACAGCCTGTGGCTCCCCTTGTCCTTGAGCCGAAATCATTATTTTGAGAAATCGTTGATCTTCACTTCTCCAGATCGCCAAATTTTCTTTTGTTGGTCTGAAAGTAAGTCTCTCTGCTTCTGTCATCATTTCTCCCATCTGCTTTTGCTCATAGCCTTCTGAAACCAACAAGGTAACATGTGGCACACTCTTCTCAATATCAAATTATTTATTCAGATAATCATCTGGGTTTATCTTCATAGCTGCTCCTTGTGGTCCTAAAATAATGCAACTTGAGCTAAGTTGAACATTCTTCGGTTGATGACTCAACCATTCCTCTGATTGTGATTGAGCAGCCTTCTTGAAATACTTAAGCGTACAATGGAATGGATATTCCGGAAGCTTTGCATCCGGCATATTTGCAACAATAAATCTTTCCCATATCTTAGCCTGTTTCATAAAATCTTCACTGAGATTTCCAATCCAGAATACTGAAGACGAATCCATCTCCGTCATCATCGACAATTGGTAAACCTTTTCCTTTGGCATTTCTATCAGACAGCCGTCTGGTGCACATCTGATTGTACAGTTCAACTTACACAAGGCATCTCTTCCCAATAATGCCACAGGTGTATGTTCTGATACCAGTATGGGTATTTTAATTTTGTGATCTTTATAGCAGAGCTCAATTGGTTCTGTAAGAGGAATCAGCTGTTTTACTCCCTCAAATCCGATTGTCCTAACGAGTTGATTGGACATAGGGAGATGTGTAGCATCTTCAGGTCGAACACAGGTGAACGCAGCTCCGCTATCCGCCATTACTTCCAATGGTCGGTTGTTTATTTTCACCTCAATTGTTGGATCTCTTTCCGATCCTGACGCTACCAGCTGACACCCCCCTTTCGGATCATCTAGGCACCGCTAGAATCCTGGCTCCGGACCCCTGTAGGGGTTCACCGGTCCTCCAGATGATTTTGACTGGCCCCTGTATCTTCCTCTGAAATTCCCTCTAAGGTCTCCTCCTGACCAATTACACTCACGGGCAAAGTGACCAACATGTCCACAATTATAACACACATCTGGAGACGGCGGGAAGACTGGCTTACCTCTTCCTCTTCCTCTCCAATTCTGTGTTTGCCCAGAAATTGGCTGTGGGTATGAATTAACTGGTGCCGCCATTGGTGGCTGGTACAATTGCGGTTGGAACTGTTCTGGTTGAAGCTGTGGCAGTGCTTGTTGGTTCGGTGCACACGGACTCTGCATAACCAAAGCTTGTTTCTTATCCTTTTTATTCTCTCCCAGTTGTATCAGATTAAGTTTCCGGAGAGTTTCTTCGTCTTGCTCTTTCTGATTGAGTTCCTTCTTCCTGTACAGATCCACTTGATGAGCTATGTGATCTGTATAGACCCCTTTTGTCATGCTTCCAAGTCCAACTACTTCTGCCAGTTTGCTTCTTACTGGTGCGGGCAGTCCCATTTGCAGTTTAGCTCTCAAAATTGACTGCTCAATTTGACTCACATCTGGATCATTTCCAGTAATATTTCTCCACACTTGATGAACTCTTGACACATAGGCTCTCGGATTTTCTTGTTGTCCTAGTGGGTCAATCAGAATATTATCAGGATGCACATTCGTTGGAAATGTATCTTTCAATGCTCTCCACAGACGATTCCTACTTGCAGCCAGCAATTCAGGATCGTTCACTGCCGTCCCAACATATCTCATGAGTCCAGCCCTCTGGAAGACTTCTTCCATATCTGGAATCCCAATGAGATTAGCCAACAGTCTCTTAACGTCTCCTATGGCAGACTGTGTTCCCACTGTAATTTCTTCCAATTTCGAAATCCAAGGATAGGCCCCATTCTGAAGAATAGGCAACTTCTCAAGTATGTTTGACATATCGGTATTTTGCAACGGCTTATATTCAAAGTTTTGACCTCGAATGATAACTGGTGCCATTTTGCTTGTGGTATCTTTCCTTGGCCTTAATGCATATTTGGTCTCATCTTTTTCAGATTCTCTTCTCAGCTGTCTCTCCTTCCGTATGGTCAGCGTCTGGAGTTCTTCCTGTAGCTCTCTTACTTCTCCTGCCGTCCTTGCACTCTTCAGTTCTGATAAGCATCGATCTAGATCTCCTTCTATATCTTCTGCAACAGTCTTTGCAGGATAAACTCCTTTCGAATACGCAGCCCCTTCAGTCTTCTCTTTATCGCTGTCTTCATCTTTGCTTCCCTCAGCACTCGAATATATTGTAGCCTTCTTCCTCGAATCTTCCTCAGCACTGTAATATCTTGTATCCTTCTTCTTCAAACTTTCCTTACCCCTTCTCTCCGTTCTGGCCAACCTCCGTTTGATGACCGGATCATATCCACCCATGATCCCCTCTAAATCACTCTGATCATCATCGTCCTCCTCCAGTTCCATCCTACTTAACCTCATACCACCCTTAGTTTTCAGACTTCTCGTTTTCTTCCCACCTTTAGTGCTTGGATGAGTTTTTATGGTCGTTTCTGCTTGTCCTCTCTCTATAATTTGTTCATCCTCATCTCTGATGTAATAATCCCCCTGATGGCGGATTACTGGAAGTTGAGGATAAGCATCCCTAAGCTCAACTTCCTTCTCATACGGTGGGGGTCTTCTCGCCGAATCCGTATGTGAGAAAGGTATACCGACCTCTACCCTCAGTTTCTCTGTCGACGTCTCTTCCTTTAGCTTCTTCTCCACACCTTTGCTTCCCTTGTCTTTGGTATCTTTCCTCAGTTTTTGTCCTTCATCTTCAAACAATTTAAGAACACCCAGCTCCCTTTGTCTCTTCTCTTTACGTTGTTCCTTCTGTTTTCCCTTCTTCTGATCTGCCTTGTAAATTGACAGAAGTACTTTCATGATGTTGATAACATCCGGATTAAAAGTCCCTTCCTCTGGCCAGGGTTGTTCAATGTCAGGCCAACGTTTGTTCCATTTGCCGGATAATTTCGCAATACCCTTAACTAAAGGATTACTATGTTCCACTATATTAACCGGTGTAATAACTTTCATAGCCTTGCTATCCTTTCTCCCCATTGTAAGTCCTCTTTTATCTTCCTTTATTGTGAACTATTTATTTTAGCCTATGGCTTCCCCCCCTTTAATTATTAATACAACCTAAACAACCAGAGAGAAAACAGAAAGAAAAATATGACTAATTTTTTTTTTTTTTTTTTATCTGAATTTAAAAAAAATCAAAATATGAATAATTAAAAAAATTAAAATATGAATATTATTTTTTTTTAGAAAAATATGACTAATTAAAAAAAATAAAAAATGAATAATTAAAAAAAAATCAAAATATGAATAATTAAAAAAAATTAAATATGAATATTACAATTTTTAATTAAAAATAAACCCCCCCCAAAAAATCCATTAAATTATTCAATTAAAATTGTAATTAACAACTATGAATAATTATGAATAATTAAGACCAATTTTTATTTCTACACCTATTTTACCAATTTAGGACCCACTTACCTTAACCCCTCCGGAAAGTGAATACCAGTAGTCAACTTCCACAGCAATCCAAACAACATGGAATTCCAATCTACAACATCATCACCCCAATAAATTCCATTGTTTAATATGCATCCAAGTATTTTAATATCACAGAATAAAAGACTTCCAATCTACAACCATACCACACCAATATAAACCATTGTTTAATATGCACCCAAGTATTTTAATATCACAGAACAAAAGACTTCCAATCTACAACCATACCACACAAATATAAACCATTGTTTAATATGAAGCCAAATATTTCAAGATCACAGAATAATGTCAATACCTGCTTTCCAATCGAATCCCCCAGTCAGGCCCAGTAATGCACCGAGACCCAAAACTGCAACTTTTATTCCCTGATCAGTCTGTTGCCAAGCGTGTAAGAGAGTATCATTGCATCCAACATCCTGTGGAGAGATTTTGTAGACAAAAAAGTACTAGCCTGATTTTGGATGATCCTCTGCCTGCGTCACACCTTGTCACGTCACGCAACGCCGCGCACGTTAGCCTCTCACGTTAGCCTCTCTCTCCTTTGCTCCGTTCTATAGCCTCACATAACAAGAGAAGAAAACAATACAGCCAAGCATTTAAAGTTTACACTTAACCAAGGTATTCCCCACTCATATTTGCTACCAAACGGAACCTAGGAAGAAATAAATCAACACATTTTAAAACGGACCCCAAGAATAAATAAATCGCTCAAAACATTTTAATTTTATTTTAACCCGTCATTCAAATCAATGCATTATACTTCGTCACCATATATTCAATTTATAAATTTACTACATCTCTACAAAGAGTTTAACGTTCACATAACAGTTACTTTAATAATTTTAAAAGAGTCGTGTTCACCTTTTCCGGTAGCCATTAACCCCTGAAAAGAAACCCCAAACAATCATATGACCGTACTGGCCACCATTTTGTTCCGTCGCCTCAGCACGACCGCATGTCGTAGATTTAGTGCCGTAAACCAAAACGTGTCCTAATCTCGTGTCATAAACTCCCCCTTTCTGTAGTGTAGTGTCGCAAAATTAAACGCATGCGCACAACCATTCAAAAATACTTTTCCCCATGAAAGAATGATTCTCTACCCTCTCTCCCCAAACAGAAAGAATAACAGCCAGCTGTAACTTCCCATTTCCCCCTTATAGTCAAACAACCTTTAACAGCGCTCACAAAACATACAACCTGACTTACAGACAGTGACAAGTTTAAGAGACTTTAACCCATCGCAATGGAATCTCTAAGGATATCCGTTAGCATGTAGCACGCAACACAATTAGCATTCAATCTTAGCATTTAGCTTAGCCTAAGGTACACCGTGACACAAAACCCAATTAGCACTCGCCTCCACCTCAGCCACCATGATGTAGCATGATTCACACTTTAGCCTTACAAAAATTAGCCTTTAGCCTTAAGCATTAGCATTTAGCATTTAGCCACGATGTACCACGTGACCCGAACCATACAATCAAGCCTTAGCCACGAGGCACCACGTGGCCTGAAACAATCCAGCATTAACATCAACCTCCAGCTAACTGCAGCCTACTAGCTATACAAATGAACACCCTGCACCGTGGCCCAATCATCGTCCATGATTATCAATAATATCTCCTTCTAACTTTGTGTTGCCGTAAGTTCTGGATAATCATAGAGAGGTTACCCCAAGCATTATAGTTCGTCAACCATACGATGAGTATATAACATACATATAATTCGTCCAGCTTAATAATCCCCAGAATTAACCCTACACCACATAACGCGTTGCAAGGATTTTATGGCCCATTCATAAAGAATCGCCTCGATTCGAGGGCTTTTCCAGATCCCCCGGTGCCCTAATTATGCAGATATCTTCCAACATTTATTCTCTACCAATCCATTGTCCTAAACATGCTATTATTCCCCATTTACCCATCAACCAAATTTAGAATATTTGTTATCAGACTCCGAATCAACAACAACACTCCACATCAACCACAACCCAAGTACGTTTAACTGTACACCGTCAAAGCCCTCTCATGAATCAGCGGGATAACCAATGGCCAAATTTCTTTGTGAGTAATCTCTCACCTTTAGAGCCGGCTTGGCCAGTAGTCAACTCGCGAATCCAGGAAAGGGACCAACAACGATGCAATCAATATCTCAGCGGAGCCTCCAAATTGTAGTGTAGGTTATTTGTAGGTGTTGTCGTCAATCAAGAAGTCTGCTTAAGTTGGATCGTGTTCAAAGGCCTTTATTCAAACCACGAGGTTCCAGCGTAAGTACGGACACAATATCCGGAGAACCAGATCCCAAATAAATCTTGCTGTATTCTAACTCTTCGTCATTGCTCCCCCCTTTATATAGCCCAAGAGTTGACTGGCTCCCTCTACTGTTCAATCCCCGTATCTTACCACCCCCTTCCTGTCTGTCATAGGTGACGTCACGCTAAAACCTTCCCTCTGGATAGCAATAATCAACCTTCCATTTCTTCATGCAAAACATTTAACAAAGACATAATTTTAATACACTACATGTTCAATCTGAGATGTTAGTATGCATCTAAGCATGGTACTTTCAGAAGTAGATTTTCCACCCCAGACATGAGGCCGAAGTCCGACGCAGAAAGGAAGGTAGGCCTAAGGAGTGAACACCCTGTGTGTTTTACAGTGGCCATTTTATTATGGACATATTTTATTAATATTATTGAACCTTTATTTAACTCGGCAGTTCCTATTGACTTACACAAATGCAGAAGGAGTCAGTAGAAACCATATTTGTTTAAGCAAGTCAGCCATATCAGCTATGTTTTTTTAAGGCAGTAAAAGAGGCTGAATAAACACTAAGCTCCGGTGGCTGATAGCCAGGTGTAGCAGTGGTAAGGATTCACTCCATGGTGTTGAAAGGAAAGCTCAAACTTTATGCTGGACTAACAATACTTATGTTACAAATGGTTTAAGCGTTCCGATATTGTCACTGATCTGGATTTAGACTGTCTGCTACCTCAGGTCTAAATAGGGGTATAATCTATACCTTGTGACAATGTAGGACTACTGAAACCATTGTAAGACATACTTTTTGTTAGCCTTTAAGGCGTCAGCATGCTTTCCAGCCGAAACAGTTTGGAAGAGTTTGTGCATATATTATGACAACTTTTTGTGAGGTTTTCGTTTTGGACTTTCGGTAAGGGTTTTTTCGGCTTTTCGGGCACACAACATATTTTCCTCGAGGCAAGTCGGTAGCCGAACTCTACGCCCCTGCGTTGGTGATTGGTCAACAGTAGGGATTCTTCATTAAAGTCTTTGTTGTCATTAAACTTGAGAAGACTCGTTTTCATGCAGGTTTTTTCATTGAGAAATACTGAACCAAACATGTTAGTTAGATGTAAAATTGCACGACTAAGATTTCCTCTGCAAAAATATAAACATTATAGTTTTATGACTATTTTGAGGAAGTGGCTATAGACCCTTTTCCAGGACATGACACACTGACGTCACAAACAGATGCGTGCGACTCTTGGCGGCAGTAGTCTAGATTTACATTTTTATTAGTTATAAACAAAATAACTTTTTGGGGTTCTCATAGGCTTAGAATTATGTTTTGATAATTGCTTGAACAATCGCTAAAATTATATTTGGTTGTGATCTTTGCAAAATAACAATTTTGGATGCAGCAGTTGTTAGCTACAATGCTAACGATGATTGATATAGGCTATAGCAAAAGAGCCATTTTACTGGTTGAAGTTGAAGTGTTTTTTAAGTATAATGCAGTTGATTTGTGATGACACAAACATTATATTAAGCAGGATATTCATACGAGCCTTAAAATCCAATTATAATCCAAAATAGTGTGAAATGCACTCATAAGCAACATTTAAATAGAGGTTTTTTTTGCTGGCGTTCTATAAGAACTCCCCCTTGTTCTGCCACCAACTCGCGCCCATCCCCCTCTTGCAGCTATGTTTGTTAACACAGAAAGGGGTCTATGGCGTCTCAAAATGGACAAACCCTACTACTGCCACTTTTTTCTCATTTTTAAAGCAAAGGTATTTTAAGGGAGTATGCGAGCACACTCGTTCAGTTGGCCTATCCTTAAGAGATGACAAAATACGTTTTCTTTATAAAATAAAATAACGTTTATTTATAGCACATGCTTAGAGCAAATGCACCTCTGACTAAGTGTAACTCCAAAATAAGTCTAATTAAAGGGATAGTTCAATCAAATTACAAATGTGCAATTATCATTTTCCTCATTTGCATCATCACACTTGTTTCTCTGTACTGAAAGTGCTGTATTTTGAAAACTTGATTTCTAACATGCAACATTTTTGGCATTGTATTAACAGTGGACTAATGAGGTATAATCTTCGTAAATGATATCATCGGTAGGACTGGTGGAGTTATGTCGCACATGCAGCTAACAAAAACATATGGAAATGTCTGCTCTACCCAAAATTACAACCAAATAATTGCAGCCTTACCACAAAAGTGGAAGAGGAAAGTAAGGAACTTGTCTGTCGGCCTTGCATTAAAGAACATAATTGGTTAAGGAAAACTGTGATAAATAAAAAAGTATATCAGTTTCACTTAAGGACCAAAGGATTGACAGCCGTCCCATATAGATTGCAAAATAGTTGGGAAGAGATCTTTGACGTACCGATCCCATGGCATAGTGTTTATGAACTGACACGCAAAACGACACCGGATTCAAAAATTTGAATCTTTCAATTTAAATTATTATATAAAATTCTTGCTACCAATAGAATGTTATTTATATGGGGGATACAATCTTCCCAGCTCTGCTGATTTTGCTGTGAAGAGACAGAATCATTAGATCATTTGTTTTGGTTCTGTCCATTTGTAGCTTGTTTTTGGACACAGGTCCAGGAATGGCTAAAGGATTGCAATATTTACCTGGAACATACCTTGCAGATAGCATTACTGGGTGATCTGAAAAGTCATAGTCAATCAATCAATAATATAATAATACTTTTAGCAAAAATGTTTATTTTTAATTCACAATCTGTAGAAGCAATGAGAATAGAAAGGTTCAGAACTTTTGTAAAACATCACAGTATGGTTGAAATATATATGGCAAATAGAAATCCTATATGGATGGTGTTAAGAGATAAATGGGAGGTATTGAATAGAGGATGGGACTAATAACAAATAACAACAAATAATAACAAAGATAGCTAATAATGTAAAGCATACTGTGTCCATAATAAGTATATAGGTTGTATGTTGGGAGCTTTTGGAAAAGAGCACAGTTAGAAAGATATGGCATATAGAAGCAAACCGGATGGACATCATGAAAATGATCGGAGAGGTTGAGAGTAGTAGAAGTTCAGGAGCAAAAAAATATATATATATAAAAAATATATATATATATATATATAATAGAATTATTGTAAAATTAACTCTGTCCATAAGGTGTAGATAGTAAGTATAGACCGGAAGTAGAGGCCTGGGCATTGTTGTTCACTAATTTACTCCAAGTAGGGAAACGATGGTGGGGTTGAAAAGTAATAAAGGGGAGTATATATATACAAAATAAAAAAAACATGGGGGATTGGAAGTGATGCAGACAATTACATTGATAGAAGATACAATATATCTGCAATATTAAGCTGATCCATTCCCCACCCCCCAAAAAATAAAATAAAAATAAAAACAGTGGACTAATGAACAAAACACATTAACGTTTTTTTTGTTTAAACATCCCTTTCATAGCACCTACCACTCCATTAAAGGAGTAGTTCACTATTTTACAACTTTAAGTCATATATGTAAGGTTTGTATACAGGAGACGTCGGTGTGTACCCAAGATTCAAAGGTATGTACTCAGGAGAAGAATCTCTGATTTTAGCAGCGCCATTTTTATGCCTTCGCGACATTGCACTGTGGTTCTTCAATGTTTTCCTGACCCTGTCGAACAGATAAAACATTTGTGGATCTTTAGAAAATGTCTCCTGTATCTGCGTTTCCATCATGTTGCAATGATTTCTTTGCTAAATGTTTTTTTGTCAAATAAACCTAGGCCAATGGAAACCTGTCTACTGATGCCATCTCTAGATCCTGCAATGCAAACTAGGCTCCACTGTCACAATCAGGACTAGGTGACTGTAGGTTTAGAATCAGTGTGGAAGGAGAGAGGCAGGCTGGGTTTGTAATCTGTCAACTCTGGATAGGATCCCAGTCCTAAATAGAAGTCTGAGATCAACTTCCTGGTCCCCTGTGAATGCCACACCCCCTCCCATTGTACCGTATGTATGAACACATTTTGAACAATGGCTGCCTAATATGCTGTGGTCCTTACTAACAGAATAGGAAAGGTTCAGGACTCAGGTCTTTCACTCAGAGCATAAATTTCAATGACTCACCCTCAAATGGACCACCAATACCAGAGTTCTACAATACTATATACATAATCAACTGGACATTACAACAGCCTGAACCTCAATATAGTCCTGGGCATATATTGAACTCTAACAATGGGGGATGGAAAGGGTCTGTTGAAATGAATACTGTAGTGGTGTGAGAAAGGTAACACAAGCTTCCTCTCTGGTTCCACTCCCCAATAGTAAGTGGGTCAATTTAAAACACATAACAATGAAAAAAAGACAAATAATATATGTGTTGTTTTATTTAATTGTTACCAAAGAAGAAAACCTGTCTAAGTCCTTTATGCTGAAAATAATCTATTCATATGCATTATAGAAAATAATGGGGACTAGCAAATTGGATTGTCCCAATGGTGATGTGTAGAGGTGTAGTGACATGTTTTGACTAGAAAAATAATATATTAAAAAAACACAGGGGAAATATTAAACCCTATTGCGCATACCAGTTGATTCACAAGACACCAACTAAGTAACTTACATATACGGTATCTTCATTAGGCCTAATGGCATTTCATGTCCATGATAGGAAGTTTGTTGTAGTGACTCAGTAAGGCTAATTGTAAAAGTAACCCTCTAAAGTACCATGTTTGTACAGTTTATTATGTGGAGGAAACATTTAGGCAGCCAGGACCATACACCAGGACCGCTCCGTAGGCCGCACTGTAGGCCTAGCTCTTACTGCAGTCCAGTGCCATGGACATCTTTGAAGTTTGGCCTCTAGTAATTTAGGACGGCAACTTTATGAAGGCCTATTCACCCTGGTCTTATCGTACAAGGCTCTACCGACATGTAAAATAAAGACAGGCTATTTTTATTGTTCATATTATTTGCGTTGATGATGTATTGAAGTCAAGTGGTTCAATGTTCAAATGTAGTTGGATGGACCACACAGGACTGCTTGGAAAACGTGACGGTCGGTGGAACACTTGCGCCACCAAGTGGACAATTGCTTCAGTTCCCTTGTGGCATCAACGCTACCAGAGATATGTGATATAAGATCAAATGTTATGTCAATATTATTATCTCTAAATTGATTCCCCCACCCGTATTTCACATATTATTATTTAAAGATTTAATGAAAATCTTGGCATAGATTGGGAGTTTATCAACGTTGGGAATAACCACTTTTGACTGTTACAAAGTAACAAATTGGTAGGATCGGAAGTCACGTGGTCATCTGACCTCCAATCGGAAATGACAGAAAGTGTTTATAAATTAAATCCAGATTAACAGCTAAATCGGAATAATAATATATGAAATACGGGTGGGGGAATCAATTTAGAGATAATAATATTGACATAACATTTGATCTTATATCACATATCTCTGGTAGCGTTCATTGTTCATGTTAGCCATTCTTCTCAAATTAAACATATCTCCCTAATTTCTGAATCATGCTTGTAACGTTGTCAGTAGGATACAGTAACCTATGCTTCAGAGGGGAGGAGCAGGTAGTTTCCACACGCACACCCACTGGCAAAGGTTTCCATTCCAGCTGGCAGGCAGAAACTGGAATACGTTTCTAGAGTGAGCTTTCCCAGCTAACAAAATTACGTTCCAGGATGTCACCAAAGTTATTTTAGTCCCTACATAAGTCATGATAACGTTATTGTGAAACGTTCCTTCTACGTAGCTGTGGTGTCCGCTGACAAAACGTATGTCCCAAGTCTTTTCAGGAAGTAGAAATGTGGGGGATTTTAAACCGTTAAATATGTGTATTTTTAAGTCAACCTCATAACGTTGCTAAACGTCAGAAAGTACGTTGAGAGCCCCATAAAATGCAGTTTCTGGTAACGTAACTTTCGTCAGTGGGTACCTATAGTACCAATAAGGCACGTAACAGTGTGATGGGGACAAGGACATTCCGGCTGGCCAAACCCTCCCCTAACCCGGACGACACTGGGCCAATTGTGCATCACCTCATGGGTCTCCCGGTCGTGGCTGGCTGCGACACAGACAGGTATCGAACCAGCATCTGTAGCAACGCAGCTTGCACTGCGATGCAGTGTCTTAGACCACTGTGCCACTCGGGAGGACCCTTAAGACACGTCATTTAATCTACCCTGAACATATAAACAGTGTCCTGTCGGTAGGTGTCCACTGACGAAATATGCAAAATGCCTGAAAATAAGTTCTTTTTTTACATAAACTGTATCACAATAGATTCGTAAACAAAATCACAGCAATAAGCTCAAAATAACAAGTCAGTAAAAACATGAACACTGCATTCCAATCAAGAACTGTAAAACTGCTTAAAGCTAAAAGTGAATAACTATGTTATGTTTATTCAGGTGCTGCTGCTCCATCCTCATCCACAGTCTCTTCATCTACCCGCTCCTGGAAGTCAAAATAACACAAACTGGTCATTATTTTCCTTAAACAAATTATCAAAATGCCGGTTTAACGTCGACTCCCTACTACATTCCTTTTTTACTAGCACAATCATTTAGCTATATTGACCGGCTGGATTAAAGTGAAGTAAAAAGGCCATTATCCTCTATGGCCTCCATAACTTGGTTCAGAGCAGTCCTGAACTCTGTACGGATCATCTCCAGTTTCACCATTATCCTCTATGGCCTCCATAACTTGGTTCAGAGCAGTCCTGAACTCTGTACGGATCATCTCCAGTTTCACCATTATCCTCTATGGCCTCCATAACTTGGTTCAGAGCAGTCCTGAACTCTGTACGGATCATCTCCAGTTTCACCATTATCCTCTATGTATTAGGTTGGGTGGGGGACTCAGGTGCAGAGACGGACACACGGACAAAGAGGGTGAATTAGGATGTAGTTTATACAGCGTGTTTTGGCAGAGAGAAGCAGTTCAGGGTGGAGTAGCTTCAGGCCGGGGTAGGAGCTGAGTGGGGTGGAGAGCCAGTAGTCCTGAGAGCTGGATGACGAGGATATCAGACAACAGAGGAGCAGGTTGCGGCGTGGGAATGGCAGGCAGGCAGGCAGGCAGCAGGAACAGACGGGATCACAGGTGGTGTAGGAGCGAACTGGCGCTGGAGAGGTGTCCAGCCCGGGTAGATAACTGCTGGTTGATTGGTGACAATGAGCCGCAGCTGGAGGTAACTGAGCATGAGAGAGAATGGCCACGCCCCCTGACCTAGATCCTCTGACTGGGCTGCACAGCAGGGGGAGACAGACACAGACAACACACACAGGGGAAAAAAGGAAAAGGGAAACAAGCGGGGGCAGGACCAACAGTGCCGGATCGTAACAGTACCCCCCCCTCAACGGGCGCCACCCGGCGACCCACCCGGCTTGTCAGGGTGGTCCCTATGGAAATCCGCCACCAGCTGAGGATCCAGTATAAATCGTCGGGGAATCCAGGACCTCTCCTCGGGACCGTATCCCTCCCAGTCCACCAGGTACTGAAGCCCTCTACCACGCCTCCGGACGTCCAGCAGTCTCCGCACCGTGTAGGCTGGATGGTCGTCAATAATACGCGGTGGCGGAGGGGGATCCACAGGCGGACACAAAGGGCTGGAGGAGACCAGCTTCAGCTGGGACACGTGAAATGTAGGATGGACTCTCATGGCCTGGGGAAGCTTCAACCGAACAGCCGAAGGGTTGATGATGGAATCGATCTCGAAAGGACCCAAATACCGGGGCGACAGCTTACGGGAGTCAGTGCGCAGGGGGATGTTGCTGGAGGAGAGCCAGACTCGCTGACCAGGCTGGAACTGGGGAGCGTCTACCCTGTGCCTGTCCGCCACTCTCTTGTTACGCTCTGCTGTCCGTAGAAGGGCCTCACGGGTGTCCACCCACACCTTGCGGCAGCGACGAAGGTTATCCTGAACTGACGGGACGGCTAACTCCCTTTCCTGAGACGGGAACAATGGCGGTTGGTACCCCAAAGCCGCCTCAAATGGTGAGAGGCCGGTGGCAGAGGAGGTGAGGGAATTGTGGGCATATTCGACCCACGGGAGATGTTTGGCCCAGGTGGACGGGTTCTGGGATGTCACACAGCGTAGAGCAGCCTCCAGGTCCTGATTGGTCCTCTCAGTCTGGCCATTGGACTGGGGATGGAAACCTGATTAGAGACTGACAGAGGCACCCAGAGCAGAACAAAACTCCTTCCATACCCGAGAAATGAACTGTGGGCCTCTATCGGACACTATGTCCACAGGTATTCCATGGGGACGGAATACATGTAGGACAAAAAGGTCGGCTGTCTCACTGGCAGACGGTAACTTTGGTAATGCAACAAAATGGGCAGATTTAGAGAATCTGTCCACGATGGTGAGTATGGTGTCATTACCCTCAGACATAGGAAGTCCAGTGACGAAGTCCAAGCCCACGTGAGACCAAGGACGACTCGGGACTGGGAGAGGCCGCAGCAGGCCCGAAGGAGCCCGGTGGGAAGCCTTATTTTGGGCACAGATGGAACAGGCCGCCACGTATTCCCGGACGTCAGTCTCGACGGATGGCCACCAAAAGTGCCTCTTCAGTAGCGACAGTGTACGGTTCATACCAGGGTGGCAGGAGAAGCGCGAGGTGTGGATCCAGTTGAGCACTTGCGGCCGCACGGCTGCGGGAACATAGAGAAGGTCGGGGGGGCCATCGGCCGGTCCAGGTTCCGACTCTTGTGCCGATCGGACGAGGGACTCGATTTCCCAGTGAACAGCCGCCACCAAACAGGAAGCGGGCAGAACAGGTTCGGGATTGCTGGAGTCTTCATTGTCTGTAAACTGGCGAGAGAGAGCATCAGGCTTGACATTACGTGTGCCAGGACGATATGTTAAAATAAACTTGAACCTGCTGAAGAACAGAGCCCATCTGGCCTGACAGGAGTTTAGCCTCTTGGATGACTGGATGTAGGCCAGGTTCTTGTGGTCTGTCCAGACTATGAAGGGTTGTTCTGCTCCGTCTAGCCAGTGCCTCCACTCCTCCAACGCCAACTTGACAGCAAGCAACTCCCGGTTACCCACGTCGTAGTTCTTCTCAGCAGGGGTCAATCTCCTGGAGAAAAAGGCCACAGGATGGAGCTTCTGGTCCGTGGGGGAACGTTGTGACAGGACAGCCCCCACCCCCGAATCAGAGGCGTCCACTTCCACAATAAACTGCAAACTAGTGTCTGGATGAATAAGAACAGGTGAGGTGGAGAACAGTTCCTTCAATGTACTCATGGCTGACTCGGCCTCAGGCGTCCACAGGAATGGCACCTTAGGGGAGGTGAGCTTGGTCAGGGGGGCAACCACTCGGCTGAAACCCCTGATGAAGCGGCGGTAGAAGTTGGCGAAGCCCAGGAAGCGTTGTAGCTGCTTCCGAGACGTGGGTGTGGGCCACTCCGCAACCGCTCTGATCTTGTCAGGGTCTGGTGACACTTGTCCCCGCTCGATAATAAAGCCCAAAAAGGGGACGGACTGCCGGTGGAACTCACATTTTTCTGCTTTCACATACAGTTTATTTTCCATGAGGCGTTGGAGAACCAGACGGACGTGGGAGACGTGTTCATCCTGTGACTTAGAGAATATTAGAATGTCATCCAAATAGACAAACACAAAACGGTGTAGAAAATCCCTCAACACATCGTTAACCATGGCCTGAAACACTGCTGGGGCGTTAGTGAGACCAAATGGCATGACTAGGTATTCAAAGTGTCCGAGAGGGGTATTGAACCCAGTCTTCCATTCGTCTCCCTGCCTGATCCTAACGAGGTGGTAAGCGTTACGCAGGTCGAGTTTGGTAAACACGGTGGCACCATGAAGGGGTTCAAATGCTGAGTTGATGAGAGGCAGGGGGTACGTATTTCTGACTGTGATGTTATTTAGTCCTCTGTAGTCAATGCAGGGGCGTAAAGTTTTGTCCTTCTTCTCAACAAAAAAGAACCCAGCACCAACAGCGGAAGATGAGGGACGAATGATGCCAGAGGTTAGGGAGTCGCCTATGTAGGTTTCCATAGCTTCTCTCTCAGGACGGGACAGATTGAAAAGCCGACTGGACGGCAAAGGGGCTCCAGGCAGTAACTCAATAGCGCAATCGTATGGCCTATGAGGTGGTAGTGAGAGTGCTTTGGATTTACTGAATACCTCGGCCAGGTCCAGGTACTCTTCAGGGACTGAAGAGAGGTCTGAGGGTTTGACAGGGGAAACAGGGGAACCTACCGAGGGCGGAAAAGCCGACCCAAGGCAAGCAGAATGGCAGTGAGTGCTCCAACTGTGTATCTTGTTGTTTTGCCAGTCAATATGGGGGTTGTGAAGGCTAAGCCAAGGGAAACCGAGGATAAGAGGGGAGGCCGAGGAGGAGACTACTTTAAACTGGATGGTTTCTTTGTGATTGCCGGACAGCACGAGAGAAACGGGGACAGTTTGGTGGGTGATGTTGGCAAACTGATGGCCGTCTATAGCGGTTACTGTTATAGGCTTAGGCAGGGGCTTAACAGGGATCTCCGCCTGAGTGACCAGGTTAACGTCAAGGAAACTATCCTCAGCACCAGAGTCAATGAGAGCAGCTAATGGGAGAGACAGATTCCTGAACTGGACTGTAGCTGGGATAACTAGACGGGGTGCTGTGGGCATTGAGTCAGGTGTAGCACTCGCAAGTACGCCCACCTTTACTTGCGAGCTTGGTCTTTTGGGCGAACCGGACAGTTAACCAGGAAATGAGTGCGGTCCCCACAGTAAATGCACTCACCAACCCGCATGCGCCGTTCCTTTTCGGCAGGGGACAGACGAGCACGGCCCAGCTGCATGGGCTCGTCTAGTTCCGTGGAGGGATCTGCTAAGATGTGTGGGCGGTGTCCGAGTGGTGGTGTTGCTCGGGTTGCAGAAAGCGAGGGGGCCCCGCCTGCGGTGCGGACCCGACCGCCCCTCTCCTGTCTCCTCTCCCGTAGCCTGTTGTCTATTCGTGTAGCAAGGGAAACGAGAGAATGAAGGTTAGCAGGCTCATCACGAACAGCTAGTTCATCCTTGATCGTGTCACTCAAACCGTTAACAAACGCTCCCTGAAGAGCTTCGTCATTCCACTTGGAATCGGCTGCCAAGGTCCAAAAATCAATGGCGTATTCAGCCACGCTACCCGTGCCCTGTCGTAGCTTCAACAGTCTCTTTGTGGCGGTCCCGGCATGGTCCGGGTGATCAAACACAATTTCCAATTGAGAGGAAAAATCGTCAAACGACAGGCTGGCAATCTGCTGAGTAGAACAAGCCGCTTCTGCCCAAATCAAAGCTTTGCCCCTCAGTAACCCCAGAGCGTAATGTACCTTTGAGGATTCCGTGGAGAAGGACAAGGGCTTCTGTTGGAACACCAAGCGGCACTGAAGCAGGAAACCACGGCATTTGTTCAGGTCCCCGGTGAAAGGTTCGGGTGAGGTTGTAGGGGGTTCCCGAAGGGCAGGAGCGGAAGCCGATCCTGGAGCCACTGTAGGAGGAACAGGTGGAGGAGAAACAGAGGGAGGAAGGGTAGTGAGTGTTACCAGGTTAGCTACCTGAGAGGTGAGATGAGATACTTGATCCAACAACTGCTGGTTGTTATCCAATAGAGTCCGGATGAGTTGGTCGTGTTGTCCCAATAACATTCCCTGTGAATGGAGGGCGCGTTGTACGCCATCACCCGTTGTTTCATGTGGCATCTCTGCTGAGTCCATGTTTGGCTAGTTCGTTCTATTAGGTTGGGTGGGGGACTCAGGTGCAGAGACGGACACACGGACAAAGAGGGTGAATTAGGATGTAGTTTATACAGCGTGTTTTGGCAGAGAGAAGCAGTTCAGGGTGGAGTAGCTTCAGGCCGGGGTAGGAGCTGAGTGGGGTGGAGAGCCAGTAGTCCTGAGAGCTGGATGACGAGGATATCAGACAACAGAGGAGCAGGTTGCGGCGTGGGAATGGCAGGCAGGCAGGCAGGCAGCAGGAACAGACGGGATCACAGGTGGTGTAGGAACGAACTGGCGCTGGAGAGGTGTCCAGCCCGGGTAGATAACTGCTGGTTGATTGGTGACAATGAGCCGCAGCTGGAGGTAACTGAGCATGAGAGAGAATGGCCACGCCCCCTGACCTAGATCCTCTGACTGGGCTGCACAGCAGGGGGAGACAGACACAGACAACACACACAGGGGAAAAAAGGAAAAGGGAAACAAGCGGGGGCAGGACCAACAGTGCCGGATCGTAACACTATGGCCTCCATAACTTGGTTCAGAGCAGTCCTGAACTCTGTACGGATCATCTCCAGTTCCACCATTATCCTCTATGGCCTCCATAACTTGGTTCAGAGCAGTCCTGAACTCTGTACGGATCATCTCCAGTTCCACCATTATCCTCTATGGCCTCCATAACTTGGTTCAGAGCAGTCCTGAACTCTGTACGGATCATCTCCAGTTTCATCATTATCCTCTATGGCCTCCATTACTTGGTTCAGAGCAGTCCTGAACTCTGCTTCTCTGTCTGCTTATCTGTCAGGCCGTCTGCTTCTCTGTCGTTTACCGGTCAGGCCGTCTGCTTCTCTGTCAGCTTAACGGTCAGGCCGTCTGCTTCTCTGTCAGCTTATCGGTCAGGCCGTCTGCTTCTCTTGTCAGCTTATCGGAACTACAGAGTTGGTTTAACGTTGGAACAGAGCTAATGTTAGCTAGCTAGCTAACAACCTTGTTTGTAAAGTGCAGTGCAGCACTATAATTAAAAAGAGGTCGTACCTTTTTGTCGTTAATAAATCCAATGTGAAACGTGGTGACTATAGTATCCTTAACTAGCATTGAAAAAGTTCATCCATTCTTCTCAAATTAAACATATCTCCCTAATTTCTGAATCATGCTTGTAACGTTGTCAGTAGGATACAGTAACCTATGCTTCAGAGGAAAGGAGCAGGTAGTTTCCACACGCACACCCACTGGCAAAGATTTCCATTCCAGCTGGCAGGCAGAAACTGGAATACGTTTCTAGAGTGAGCTTTGCTGCGATTTTTGTGGGACTGGAGAAAAATACCCGGAAAGGAAAATAAGGTTATTACCTGGATTACATGCTTTTAAAATAACTGTGCTGTTCCTAAAAAGTATAGAACACTTTTTCCGGTTCTTTCCCTGAACCGGTTCCAATCCTAGAGAAATTATGTGGATGAAGGTCATGCTTAGGCTAATAAACTATAAAGGGAAATAAATTGCTACAGTTTACACTTTTTTGTTGTTGTAATTTAATGAAATGTTGTAATCTGATCTCGGAATGCACGGACCGTTAGTAGTGGGGGAACAGGAAGTTCCGGGCAGGCGGGCACCATTCTTCACAATAAAGAAAGCGTCTGAACTGTGCAGTCAAGAAGATAACCTTTGTGTCCGTTTCTATTTATTACTAGAGGTATGTAATAGCACGTTTAAACTTTCTAATGTCGAAAGAACTTACCATGCTAGGTAACAAATCCGTTAAGGTATTATCACGTTTGTTAAAGGTTTGATGTGTAATTTTTGTGTCAAACCGAGTGAGTGAAAGAACGTGATAAAAACTATTTTACAAGTCACATAGCTAGAGATGTTGGGTTTGTCTGAGTGAATGTACATTATTTTCTCATGTTAGTTTAATAAATAATCAATTTATTTGAGATTTTGAGTTCGTTTTGCATGTTATTGGTTTTGTGTAAAATTCCCAAGCTGGTAAAATGGCTGCTACTCTCGGTCAGCGTCAACGGACTTCAGTGAGGACAGTGCGGGTGCATCAGATAGAGACAATTTCACGGTCGCACTACTGTTTTGAAGCTGAATGTAATGATTATCAGTTTTCTACATGTGTACTAATATTCAGACACATTCTGTTGTTTCTGTCTTAATCAAAAAATGCTGCTATGGTGTGAACAGGAAATACAATTGGTTTTTGATTTAAGTAATACAGTGAAGACAAGGTTATTCAGGAAATTAGCACATAGTGCTGTCTAAAACAATCTGTAACCTTGTACTAAATGGTTTTTGAGTCATTTATGCGTTGATCTACTATAGGTTAGGTATTAGCTCAAAAGTATTGTGGAGCTCCTGCACCTTAATATAAACAGTACCGGCACCCAAAATGAGTATTAGCACTGTAATGATGTCATGTCATAGGATTGAGGACAGTGAAAGAGTTAAGAGATGAGTGGTTTGGGGCCATAAAGTCTACATTCCTTATGTCAAGGTAGATTAGAGATTTAGAGTTTAGAATAGCATGAGTGATGGGCAGGATACTGACTTGGGGTAAAAAGTGATGAACATCAAAGACAGGGAGTTCCCATGGAGACTTGCCAGATGTATGCCAGCAGAAGGGTAATACAGGCTATATAAGGTAGAGTGTCTTCTTTGTTAGTTAGTTCGTAGCATCAAGGGCAAAGCTCTGGTCATTGCTGTCACGAACCCGGTACCGATCATTAAATAATTGTATTAACTTTCTACAAAGTGTCTCAGTATAGCCTTGCATCCTTGATTCTTTGAACACCCGAGAAACTCATCATAACAAGCACCTATTTCAGTCCAAGACAAGCACTGAATTAGATAATTGAACAAGAAAAAAGTGAAAATATTTTTAGAGAATAAAGAAAGTGCCAGAACTGTCAAGACAATAACTTTTTGTATCTGTTTCTCTTTATTACTACTGGCCGATTCAGATAAGTCTGAGGCCGGTAACATCAACAGTGAGGACAAAACCCAGCCTGCCTTTCTCCTTCTACACTGAGTCCAAACCTACAGTCACTGGGTCCTGATTGTGACAGTGGAGCCCAGTTTACTGCAGGATCCAGAGATGGCATCAGTGAAGCTGGAAGACTGCAGTCAAACACTGGAGCTGAATGTCAACATTAAAGATGAAGAAGAGGAGAAGAAGATTGGGAAATATGTTTCTCACGGTAAGAGTAGGTTCTATCTAACTAAGTTTGTTGGACATGATTTGGAAAAGCACACACCTGTCTATATACAGTGCATTCGAAAAGTATTCAGACCCCTTGACTTTTTCGACATTTTGTTACTTTACAGCCTTATTGTAAAATTGATTAAATTGTTTTTTTTCCCTCATCAATCTACACACAAAAACCAGTTTTTGCTTTGTCATTATGGGGTATTATCAGTTGTTGCAAAAACAACAACAACTAAACAATCACATTTACATAAGTATTCAGACCCTTTACTCAGTACTTTGTTTAAGCACCTTTGGCAGTGATTACAGCCAAAGTCTTAATGTGTATGACGCTATAAACTTGGCACACCTGTATTTGGGGAGTTTCTCCCATTCCTCTCTGCAAATCCTCTCAAGCTCTGTCAGGTTGGATGGGGCGCGTCGCTGCACAGCTATTTTCAGGTCTCCAGAGATGTTCGATTGGGTTTAAGTCCCGGCTCTGGCTGGGCCACTCAAGGTCATTCAGAGACTTGTCCCGAAGCCACTCCTGCGTTGTCTTGGCTGTGTGCTTAGGGTCGTTGTCCTGTTGGAAGGTGAACATTCGCCCCGGTCTTGAGGTCCTGAACGCACTGGAGCAGGTTTTCATCAAGGATCTCTCTGTACTTTGCTCCAATCATCTTTCCCTTGATCCTGACTAGGCTCCCAGTCCCTGCTGCTGAACAACATCCCTGCAGCATAATGCTTCCACCACCATGCTTCACCATAAGGATGGTGCCAGGTTTCCTCCAGACGCAATGCTTGTCATTCAGGCCAAGAAAAAAAAATGTAAATGTAAGTTCAATCTTGGTTTCATCAGACCAGAGAATCTTGTTTCTCATGGTCCGAGTCCTTTAGGTGCCTTTTGGCAAACTCCAAGCGGGCTGTCATGTGCCTTTTGCTGAGGAGTGGCTTCCGTCTGGCCACTCTACCATAAAGGCCTGATTGGTGGAGTGCTGCAGAGATGGTTGTCCTTCTGGAAGGTTCTCACATTTCCATAGAGGAACTCTGGAGCTCTGTCAGAGTGACCATCATGTTCTTGGTCACTTATATAGACAGTTGTGTGACTTTACAAATCATCTCCAATCAATTGAATTTACCACAGTTGGACTCCAAGGATGATCAATGGAAACAGTATCCACCTGAGCTCATTTTCGAGTCTCATAGCAAAGGGTGTGAATACTTATGTAAACAAGATATTTCTGCGGTTTCATTTTTAATAAATTTGCAAAAATCTCTAAGGACCTGTTTTCACTTTGTCATTATGGGGTATTGTGTGTAGATTGATGAGGATTTTTTTTCTTTAATCCATTTCAGAGTAAGTCTGTAACGTAACAAATTGTGGGAACAGTCAAGGGGTCTGAATACTTTCCGAATGCACTGTACATATCCAAAAGTGGACCTAGAAGTTTGTCCTTAGGTGTCATAAAACCTAGCGGTCAAACAGGGAAATGGTTCGTTCCGATCATTTTTCCTTTTTATTAATTTTAGAAACACTTAAAATAAGGGCTGTGTTTCGTGTAGGCTTACCCTAGTGACTTTTAGCTATATATTTGGCTCTATTTCCTCTCAGATTATAAAATGCTAATTATCATCAAAGTAGACATCATGCAAAACAACAAATCACTGCAATCTCCTGCACGTCATCTCTAGCTGACACCTTTGCTAACAGGTATTGTGTCAATTTAAAACTTGCACAAGACAGTTCACAGAATTGACCATTTTAAATAAATGTAGCCTATTTATTCATTACTAAATTTAGCTAACATTAGATGGTTAACCCAGAGATCCTTACCTTTGACTCTATTCGGCAATTTTGTCCAGATCATCATGGCATTTGTAGTTCTTTATGATAGCCACATTAGCAGCTAATTACCATTTCATTTTTGTAGGGGTAAATACAGGCCAATATATTGATAAAAGTCACCTTGTCCTAGAGAGATTCACACGATTATCAAAACGCCACGCCAGGATAAGCCTACACGAAACACAGCCCTTATTTTAAGTGTTAATAAAATCTCCTATGGGAAAAATGAATGGTGGAAAAATGATTGGAAACATTTCCCTGTTTGACTGCTAGGTTTTATGGGTAATATGATTTATACTGTGGTACTCCATTGGTGTGCAGCTACCTGAAGCTAGTGGGGTGTGGATGAGCTGAGACACGTGATAAGATGGCGGACAAGAAAAAAAGTGGAATGGGGGATTGCAGTGGGGGATGCACAAACCTTCTGGAAGATCTGATGAAGGAGAAGATGGTGGACAAGGACAAAGGAGAAAAGTGGAATATGTTTTGAGTGAATATGGAATGGAAGATCACACAGAACTTTTAGAAGAGCTACAGGAGGAAAGTGAAAGTGACGAGAGTGAGGATGAATTAACTGTGGTGGCAGGTGCAGTGATGGCCGCTGAGAAGGAACTGAGTGTAGAGGGAAGCAGTGTGGTGAGGGAGGTTATCGTCTAGTGTATAAAGAGGGATATGTCCTCCAGTAGCTCAGAGATGGAACCTGGTGAGAGTGAGGATGAATTTTACCTGCGGTGAGGAACTCAAAGTTTGGGCCTCGTGTTTTAGGGGTGAAGTTTTTGGGCCTGTTGCAGCAGTGTGTAGACGTGAGATGCCTAAATGTGACAAGTGTGCAGGAGGGCATGAGATGAAGAAATGTGTGGTATCGGTGGAGAATGTTCTGTGTGTTAGTTGTGGGGGTGCTAACGGGCTGGAGATCTGAGGTGTCAGGTGAGAGAAAGGCAGATTGAGGTTGCCAGGGTTACAGTAGTACAGAAAGTGTTGTATGCCGAAGCAGTGAAGAGAGTGGTAGAGGAAGATGGGTACAGGGTGAGGGATCTTGAGAGGATTCCTGTGAGTAGGCAGAGACCAAGAGGGAGTGATGGGAAGAATATGTGCTTCAGTAAGGTGGGCTTTTTAGCATTTATAGCAATGGTTGTCAATAGTACTGCATTTCTCTATCCCAGAAAATAGAGGCTGTGGTGGCAGCGGCAGAGAAGTACTTGGGATTGCGTGGATTTACTGCAGAACAGCTGCAGGGGGTGTTGAGTGGTAGTGGTCTGGCGTAGGACTAGATAGGGTTAAATAGTGGAATGGGGTGGTGGATTTTTGTCGTGGAAAATCGTCACGAAGGGACTCAAATTCAAACTTAAATGAATAATTATTTTTTTATCAGCAAGCTGGAGAGGTTCCAACAAACTTAAAAGCACCATAGTACACGTCAGTCGGGAGCTCTGCCGGGGAAGTCCCGTTAGTTGTCCTATATACTGCTTACACAGACAAGTTATATTTGCATGATTTAGCTTATTAATAATTAATTAATCATTAACATTTGGTTCCTGCATGTAACCGACCAATACCTCACAAGGCTTCTTCTCTCCAAGCTGAGACCTTGAAACTGAGATATCCCTTTTGGTTCCCAGATCAATGTTCTGGGCGTACTGCCAATTGGTCTGAGGAGGTCAGTCACCTGTACGAACCAGGAAAATTTTCCCTCACATTTTTTAGAGTGGGCTAATACTTGGCAGGGCAATTTTGTATTAATTACTGTATCAATGAATTTAATGTATGTAGTCTGTGAATGGCCTCACACACCAGTACAGTAGGTGGTAGTGAGCATTTCTCCTTTGCCAAGATAATCCATCCACCTGACAGGTGGGGAAATACCAAGAAGCTGATTAAATAGGATGATCATCATTACACAGGTGCACCTTGTGCTGGGGACAAGAGTAGCTGAGGAGGTGCTTGGCAGCATCTAATGGGGATCCCTAACAAATCCAAAAATGCCACTCTAAAATGTGCAGTTTCTTCACACAACACAATGCCACAGATGTCTCAAGTTTTGAGGGAGCATGCAATTGGCCTGCTGACTGCAGGAATGTCCACCAGAGCTGTTGCCAGAGAATGTTAGGTTAATTTCTCTACCATTAGCTGCCTCCAATGTTGTTTTAGAGAATCTTGCAGTATGCCCATCCAGCCTCACAACTGCTGACCACCGTGTATGGCGTTGTGTGGGCGGGCGGTTTGCTGATGTCAATGTTGTGAACAGAGTGCCCCATGGTGGTATCGGGGTTAAGGTATAGGATGGCATAAGGTATAGACAACTAACACAATTGCATTTTATCGAAGGCAGTTTGAATGCAAAGAGATGCCATGACAAGATCCTGAGGCCCATTGTCCTGCCATTCATCCACCTCCATCACCTCGTGTTTCAGCATGATAATGCACAGCCCCATGTCGCAAGTATCTGTACACAATTGAACATGCTGAAAATGTCCCAATTCTTCCATGGCCTGCATACTCACCAGACATGTCACCATTTGAGCATGTTTGGGATGGTCTGGATCGACGTGTATCACAGCTTGTTCCAGTTCCCTCCAATATCCAGGAATTTCGCACAGCCATTGAAGAGGAGTGGGACAACATTCCACAGGCCACAATCAACAGCCTGATTAACTTTATGCAAAGGAGAAGTGTCCCGGAGGAGGTAGCGGCAGCTACCCACTTCTCCAGTGCTTCATTTGTAAATTGGGCGGTGCCGGAACCAAAAGTGACCCCGAGAGGGGGGTGACCTGGGGGGCTCTGAGGTACCAGAACGGATAAAAACAAACAACCTTTATAACAAAGCATTGCATGCATTATCATGGCTTTCGCGTACGGGCATAGAGCAGTGGTGTGGAGCCGCTTGCAGAAGTTACACACATGGAGTACATTTTTTTTAGCCTAGAGTCCGGGGAAAATATGTTCTTTTTATAAATGGATTTCATGCAATTCTACATCATTTTAGATGACTGGAGTCTTTCACAGAATATTTTTTAATACCACACAAATGATCAAAATGAGAGGCTACTTTGACTCTGAGATCAATAAAAACGACCTTGTCTTGAATCCATCAATAGCCGAGGCCCCTAAGTGTGCAGAGAAACACATTGTATCTCATGGAGAAAGGAGATATTATTGGGACACAGCCTATGGATACTCATGGAGAAAGGAGATATTATTGGGACACAGCCTATGGATACTCATGGAGAAAGGAGATATTATTGGGACACAGCCTATGGATACTCATGGAGAAATGAGATATTATTGGGACACAGCCTATGGATACTCATGGAGAAAGGAGATATTATTGGGACACAGCCTATGGATACTCATGGAGAAAGGAGATATTATTGGGACACAGTCTATGGATACTCATGGAGAAAGGAGATATTATTGGGACACAGCCTATGGATACTCATGGAGAAAGGAGATATTATTGGGACACAGCCTATGGATACTCATAGAGAAAGGAGATATTATTGGGACACAGCCTATGGATACTCATGGAGAAAGGAGATATTATTGGGACACAGCCTATGGATACTCATAGAGAAAGAAGATATTATTGGGACACAGTCTATGGATACTCATAGAGAAAGGAGATATTATTGGGACACAGCCTATGGATACTCATGGAGAAAGGAGTTAAGCGGGCACTGTGTCAAGAAGCAGTGCGGCTCGGTTGGGTTGTGTTTCGGAGGACGCACGACTCTCGACCTTGGGCTCTCCTGTGTCCGTACGGGGGTTGCAACGATGGGACAGGGACTGTAACTACTACCAATCAGATACCACGAAATTGGGGAGAAAAGGGGGTAAAATACCCACACAAAAAAGAATATCATGCACGTTTTCACATTACGTTTTTTTAGGGGGCATGACAATTACAGAGGAATCAAAATGTAATTACTCTGATTGCTTTTATTAGGATTTTCATAAAGAATCCATTTATTTTAGATTTCCGAGTTTGTTTTGCATTTTTGGTTTTGTGTAAAATTAACGAGCTGGTAATATGGCGCCGCCCACTCGGTCAGCCTCAACGGACTTCAGTGCAGCAGAGAGAGACAATTTCACGGTCGCACTACTGTTTTGAAGCTGAATGTAATGATTTAACCGTTTTCTACATGTGTACTAATATTCAGACACATTCAGTTGTTTCTGTATTTATCGATAAATGTTACTATGGTGAATATAATTGGTTTTTGATTGAAGTAATACAGTGAAGACAAGGTTATTAAGGAAAATAGTACATAGTGCTGCCTAAAACAAACAGTGACCTTGTACTAAATGGCTTTTGTCATTTATGCATTTACAGTACCAGTCAAAAGTTTGGACACACCTACTCATTCAAGGGTTTTTCTTAATTTTTACTATTTTCTACATTGTAGAATAAAACTTTTGAAGTAGACAAACTGCCAATGTTTTAAAGTAATATGAAATGAGTCTGTGTAGTTACTTACCCTTGTGATAGTGAGTGGAGGATGACACTAACCCTTGTGATAGTGAGTGGAGGATGATATGGCTTCAACATCTGCATTGCTTGCTCTTTGGGGTTTCAGGTTGGGTTTCTGTATAGCACTTTGACAACTTCTGATGTAAAAAGGGCTTCATAAAATACATTTGATTGACATGTATATCACACCAACTGACTGGTTCTTCTGTTGTTGTTCACACAGGAGACCATGTTGAGACATTCTCTACATCCAGAGAGCAACAGCAGGAAGATCACAGAGCTAAGAGGTCTCACCACTGCCCACATTGTGAGGAGAGTTTTTCAATTCTATCAAAGTTAAAAATACACCTACAAATACACACAGGAGAGAATCTGTTTTCCTGTACTGACTGTGGAAAGAGTTTCTCTCAACTGGGCCACTTAAAAACACATGAACGTATACATACAGGAGAGAAGCCTTACTCCTGCTCTGACTGTTTAAAGTGCTTCAAAACATCAACTGAGCTAAAATGTCATCGGAGAACACACACAGGAGAGAAGCCTTACTCCTGCTCTGACTGTGGGGCAAGTTTCTCTCATCTGGGCAGCTTCAAAAAACATGAACGTATACACACAGGAGAGAAGCCTTACTCCTGCTCTGACTGTGTAAAATGCTTCACAACATCAAAAGAGCTAAAACTTCATCAGAGAACACACACAGGAGAGAAGCCTTACTCCTGCTCTTATTGTGGGAAGAGTTTCTCTCAACTGGGCAACTTAAAACAACATGAACGTATACACACAGGAGAGAAGCCTTACTCCTGCTCTGACTGTGGGGCAAGTTTCTCTCAACTGTGCCACTTAAAAATACATGAACGTATACACACAGGAGAGAAGCCTTACTTCTGCTCTGATTGTGGGAAGAGTTTCTCTCAACTGGGCACCTTAAAACTACATGAACGTATACACACAGGAGAGAAGCCTTACTCCTGCTCTGACTGTTTAAAGTGCTTCAAAACATCAACTGAGCTAAAACGTCATCGGAGAACACACACAGGAGAGAAGCCTTACTCCTGCTCTGACTGTGGGGCAAGTTTCTCTCATCTGGGCAACTTAAAAAAACATGAACGTATACACACAGGAGAGATGCCTTACTCCTGCACTTATTGTGGGAAGAGTTTCTCTAAACTGGGCACCTTAAAACAACATGAACGAATACACACAGGAGAGAAGCCTTACTCCTGCTCTGACTGTGGGAAGAGTTTCTCTCAACTGGGCACCTTAAAAACACATGAACGTATACACACAGGAGAGAAGCCTTACTTCTGCTCTGATTGTGGGAAGAGTTTCTCTCAACTGGGCACCTTAAAAACACATGAACGTATACACACAGTAGAGAAGCCTTACTCCTGCTCTGACTGTGTAAAGTGCTTCACAACATCAACTGCGCTAAAAGTTCATCAGAGAACACACAAAGGAGAGAAGCCTTACTCCTGCTCTGACTGTGGGAAGAATTTCTCTCAATTGGTAAATTTAGAGAGACACCAAGGTAAACATAAAGGAGATAATCCTTACCACTGATCTAAAAAACAACAGCTAAGCTGCAAGGTCATCAGAGAACACACACAGGAGAGAAGCCTTACTTCTGCTCTTATTGTGGCAAGAGATTCTCCTGATTGGGCAACTTAAAAACACACCAACGGTTACACGCTGGAGAGAAGACTTATCACTGCACTGACTGTGAGACGAGATTCTACAGATTGGGCAATTTAAAAAGACACCAATGTATACATAAGAAGTGGTAGTGGATTGGATCAAATGAAGGAAGCATAGAACACTATTGTAATCCTATTGTTTCTCACTGTGAGAGAAATGTGCAGAGGAAATGGAGCGTTGTAGAATGTTGACAGTGACATGACAGTGAATTCAGGTTACTGCAGTGGCCTTCCGAGTCACCAGATCTCAATCCAATTGTGCATCTGTTGTAGGAGATGGAACAAGCTATTCGGAGTAGAAATCCACTGCCAGTCAACTTGACACAACTGTGGGAAGCATTGCAGTCAACATGGGCCAGCATCCCTGTGGAACGCTTTCGACACCTTTTAGAGTCCATGCCCTGACAAATTGAGGCTGTTCTGATGACAGACTATCAGCTGTTTAGAAATGACAGGTCCAGAGAGGGGATGCGATGAGGGGGCGTGGCTATGTATGTGAATCACAGTATGCAGGCAAAGAAGAATAACTGACCTAGGGAAAGAAGAGTTTGAGTGTCTTCAGCTCCGTTCTAAACAACACCCCAGCTCAGTTTCATCTCTGGTAGTGGAGTGCTCTAACATCCACCGTGAGTGCTGTTAGTTGGATGCAGTAAAAAGCAGCATGCCCAACTAGACAGGGTGCAGAGGAGGGCCTTGAGGATCATCTCCAGAGGTGGAGCAGTCCAACCACAGCTCCCGTCACTGCAGAGCAGGCGAGAACAGGCTGCAGTGCACCTGGTGACCTGCTCCCTCCAAGAAGAGGTAACTGCACCACCAGGTTCCTGAGAAACAGCCACAAACTGTCATGTCTAACTGCCTGTACAAACCGCCTGTGAAACGCCACTCTACCCACTGCTATCAGACTGCATAATAACTCCAGCTCTTAAATGGTTTTCCCAAAATTTCTGTTTTTTTAAATCACATTTTAATATTTCAATTTCCATCATGAAAAATGTAATGTTTCAAGTGTTCTGCATTCTACTTATGTCACGTATTGTGTTATGTATTTTAAAATGAGTGTTTTGCAGTTATTAGTCATGTAAATTCTGCATTTCTTCAGTTTTATCAGTGAGCAAGAATAAATCAACTCAAACTCAAAGGGGGTTGCAACTCAATATTAGGAAGGTGTTCCTAATGTTTTGTGCACTCAGTGTATATCAAATAAAGATGTGTGATGATCAGTTTTCAGCATCAGTTTCGGCTGCAGGTAGCCTAGTGGTTTAGAGTGTTGGGCCAGTAACTGAAAGGTCGCTGGTTTGAATCATGAGCAAACTAGGTCAAAAATCTGTTGTTTTGGCCTTGAGCAAGACAATTAACCCCAATTGGTCCTATAAGTCGCTCTGGATAAGAGCATCTGCTAAATTACAAATATGGAATGAAAAATCATGTTTGTACATGAATTTGTGCTGGGCAACCTCTTCTCTTGTGCATAAATATTACAAAGTGTTTAAAGTGAAATAGTTAGTGTCTATACAGTGCATTCTGAAAGTATTCAGACCCCTTGACTTAAAAAATAAATAAATAATACGTTACAACCTTATTGTAAAATTGATTACTTATTTTTTTAAGGTCCCTCATTAATCTACACACAATACCCCATAATGTCAAAGCGAAAACAGGTTTAGACATTTTTGCAAATGTATTAGAAATTAAAAACAGATACCTTGTTTACATAAGTATTCCAGACCCTTTGCTATGAAGGGTCTGGAATACTCAGCTGGTAGAGCACGGCGCTTGTAACGCCAAGGTAGTGGGTTCGATCCCCGGGACCACCCATACACAAAAATGTATGCACGCATGACTGTAAGTCGCTTTGGATAAAAGCGTCTGCTAAATGGCATATTATTATTATTATTATTATGAATTTCGAAATGTAGCTCAGGTGCATCCTGTTTCCATTTATCATCCTTGAGATGTTTCTACATCTTGATTGGAGTCCACTTGAGATAAATTAAATTGATTGGACATGGTTTGGAAAGGCACACACCTTTCTATATAACATCCCACAGTTGACAGTGCATGTCAGAGCAAAAACCAAGCCATGAGGTCGAAGGAATTGTCCATAGAGCTCTGAGACAGGATTGTGTCGAGGCACAGATCTGGGGAAGGGTACCAAAAAATATCTGCAGCATTGAAGGTCCCCAAGAACGCCGTGGCCTCCTCCATTCTTAAATGGAAGAAGTTTGGAATCACCAAGATTCTTCCTAGAGCTGTCCGCCCGGCCAAACTGAGCAATCGGGGGAGAAGGGCCTTGGTCAGGGAGGTGACCAAGAACCTGATGATCACTTTGACAGAGCTCCAGAGTTCAGCCCGCTTGGAGTTTGCCAAGAGGCCCCTAAAGGACTCTGACCATGAGAAACAAGATTCTCTTGTCTGATTTTACCAAGATTTAACTCTTTGGCCTGAATGCCAAGCGTCACGTCTGGAGGAAACCTGGCACCATGCCTACGGTGAAGCATGGTCATGGCAGTATCATGCTGTGCAGATGTTTTTCAGAGGCAGGGACTGGGAGACTAGTCAGGATCAAGGGAATAATGAATGGAGCAAAGTACAGAGAGATCCTTGATGAAAACCTGCTCAGGACTTCAGACTGGGGCAAAGGTTCACCTGGCCCAGCCAGAGCCCAGATTTTAACCCGATTTAACATCTCTGGAGAGACCAGAAAATAGCTGTGCAGCAACGCTCCCCATCCAACCTGACAGAGCTTGAGAGGATCTGCAGAGAAGAATGGATGAAACTCCCCTAATACAGGTGTGCCAAGCTTGTAGCGTCATACCAAAGAAGACTCGATGCTGTAATCGCTGCCAAAGGTGCGTCAAGAAAGTACTGAGTAAAGGGTCTGAATACTTATGTAAATGTAATATTTCCGTTTTTTTATTAATAAATTAGGAAAAACTTCTAAAAACCTGTCTTTTTCTTTGACATTATGGGTTATTGTGTGTAGCTTGATGAGGGGGGGAAAACAATTTAATCAATTTTAGAATATGGCTGTAATGTAATGAAATGTAGAAAAAGTCAAGGGGTCTGAATACTTTCAGAAGGCACTGTATATAGCCAAGCTATCATTGACTAGGTATGTACACCCCATGTATATAGCCAAGCTACCATTGCTCATTGTGTATTAATTCCTCATGCTACAATATTTTTCCTATTATTATAATTGTTGTATTGTGTTCTCTATTGTTGGTCAACATTTCACTGTTAGTCTACACCTGTTGTTTACCAAACATGTGACAATTAAAATAAAATGACTACGTGTTTAGTAAATTGTATCTCTACCGAGAATTTGGCAGAACGTCCAACTGGCTTCCCAGCCGCAGACTACGTGTAACCGTGCAAGCCCAGGACCTCCACATCTGGCATCTTAACCTGCAGGATCATCTGAGACCAGCCACCCGGACAGCTGATGAAACTGAGGAGTATTTCTATCTGTAATAAAGCCCTTTAGTAGGGAAAAAGTATTCTTATTGCCTGATGGGTGGGCCCCTGTCATGTGAAATCCATAGATTAGGGCCTAATGAATGTATTTCAATTGACTGATTTCCTTATATGAACTGTACCCCAGTAAAATTGTTGAATGTTGTGTTCATATTTTTGTTCAGTTAGTTAAAATCTTACAAAAAAACTGATGCTGAATATGTTTGGAAAACTGCATTGATCTGCCAATGAAAAATAACATGAGTACATGAATTTGTACTGGTCAACCTCTCCTCTTTTATATTCAGTTCTTCCATATTAGTTCTGACAGTATGAATGGTTCTTATGGTTGTATTCAGTTCTTCCATTTTAGATCTAGCGTATCAACCTCTATATCGCTACTTACAGTGAGGAAAAAAGTATTTGATCCCCTGCTGATTTTGTAAGTTTGCCCACTGACAAAGACATGATCAGTCTATAATTTTAATGGTAGGTTTATTTGAACAGTGAGACAGAATAACAACAACAAAATCCAGAAAAACGCATGTCAAAAATGTTATAAATTGATTTGCATTTTAATGAGGGAAATAAGTATTTGAACCCCTCTCAATCAGAAAGATTTCTGGCTCCCAGGTGTCTTTTATACAGGTAATGAGCTGAGATTAGGAACACACTCTTAAAGGGAGTGCTCCTAATCTCAGCTTGTTACCTGTATAAAAGACACTTGTCCACAGAAGCAATCAATCAATCAGATTCCAAACTCTCCACCATGGCCAGGGGAAGTTGTTAGAGGCAGGTCAATTTTTTGCTAAAAGTTGCTAAATGACGTTGTGATGTCATTGCGTGATGACATCATTTACATTTACATTCACATAATTTAGCAGACGCTCTTATCCAGAGCGACTTACAAATTGGTGCATTCACCTAATGATAGCCAGTGGGACAACCACTTTACAATATATATTTTTTTTTTTTGGTGGCGTAAGTGGGGGTAGAAGGATTACTTTATCCTATCCCAGGTATTTCTTAAAGAGGTGGGGTTTCAAGTGTCTCCGGAAGGTGGTGAGTGACTCCGCTGTCCTGGCGTCGTGAGGGAGCTTGTTCCACCATTGGGGTGCCAGAGCAGCGAACAGTTTTGACTGGGCTGAGCGGGAACTATGCTTCCGCAGAGGTAGGGGGGCCAGCAGGCCAGAGGTGGATGAACGCAATGCCCTTGTTTGAGTGTAGGGACTGATCAGAGCCTGAAGGTACGGAGGTGCCGTTCCCCTAACAGCTCCGTAGGCAAGCACCATGGTCTTGTAGCAGATGCGAGCTTCAACTGGAAGCCAGTGGAGTGTGCGGAGGAGCGGGGTGACGTGAGAGAACTTGGGAAGGTTGAACACCAGACGGGCTGCTGCGTTCTGGATGAGTTGTAGGGGTTTAATGGCACAGGCAGGGAGCCCAGCCAACAGCGAGTTGCAGTAATCCAGGCGGGAGATGACAAGTGCCTGGATTAGGACCTGTGCCGCTTCCTGTCTAAGGCAGGGTCGCACTCTGCGAATGTTGTAGAGCATGAACCTACAGGATCGGGTCACCGCCTTGATGTTAGCGGAGAACGACAGGGTGTTGTCCAGGGTCACACCAAGGCTCTTTGCACTCTGGGAGGAGGACACAACGGAGTTGTCAACCGTGATGGCGAGATCATGGAACGGGCAGTCCTTGCTAGGTGCTGTTTGAAAAAAAAGTTGCCAGGGTAGTCTGAAAAGTTGCTAAATCTAGCAACAAAATAGCTAGCTAAGTTGGCATCACTGGGCCCTACCCCATTACATGAGAACAGGGTATCTGCCGCTGCCTCCTCCTCCTCCAGGACACTTCTACTTTGCATAGAGTTGATCAATCTGTTGATTGTGGCCTGTGGAATGTTGTCCCATTCCTCTTCAGTGGCTGTGCAAAGTTGCTGTATATTGGTAGGAACTGGAACAAGCTGTGGTACACGTCAATCCAGCCCTCCCAAACATGCTCAATGGGTGACATGTCTGGTGAGTATGCAGGAAATGGAAGAACTGGGACATTTTCAGCCTCCAGGAATTGTGTACAGATCCTTGCGACATTGGGCCCTGCATTATCATGCTGAAACATGACGTGATGTCGGCAGGACAATGGGCCTCAGGATCTTGTCATGGTATCTCTGTGCATTACATTTTCCATTGATAAAATGCAATTTTGTTCCTTCTCTGTAGCTTATGCCTGCCCATACCATAACCCTGACTCTAACATGGGGTACTGTGTTCACGACATTGACATCAGCAAACCGCTCGCCAACACACAACCATACACATGGTCTGCAGTTGTGAGGGTGGTTGGGCATACTGCCAATTTCACAAAAACAAAGTTGGAGGCGGCTTATGGTAGAGAAATTACCATTAAATTATCTGGCAACAGCTCTGGTGGACATTCCTGCAGTCAGCATGCCAGTTGCATGCTCCCTCAAAACTTGTCACATCTGTGGTATTGTCAGTGGTAGAAAAAGCACCCAATTGTCATACTTGAGTAAAAGTAAAGATACTTTAATAGAAAATGACTCAAGTAAAACTGAAAGTCACCCAGTAAAATACTACTTGAGTAAAAGTCTATAAGTATTTGGTTTTAAATATACTTCACTATCAAAAGTAAAAGTAAACGTATGAATCATTTCAAATTCCTTATATTAAGTAAACCAGATGACAGCATTTTTTATTTAATTTTTTATTAATGGATAGACAGGCACACTCCAACACTCAGACATCATTTACAAATTAAACGTGTTTAATGAGTCCGCCAAATCAGAGGCAGTAGGGATGACCAGGGATGTATGTCCCATGTAGCTCAGTTGGTACAGAATGGCGTTTGCAACGCCAGGGTTGTGGGTTCGTTTCCCACGGGGGGATAGTATGAAAATGTATGCAATCACTAACTGTAAATGACTAAAATGTAAATGTAATATTTTTCTTTCGGAATGTAGTGAAGTAAAAGTTGTCAAAAATATAAATAGTAAAGTACAGATACCCCAAAAAAAGACTTAAGTAGTACTTTAAATTATTTTTACTTAAGTACTTTACACCACTGGGCATTGTGCTTTTTTACGGGGTATCTTATATATCCCAGCTTTACATAGGGTGGAAGATAGGCTTACCCTGGCGTAACGTTTTGATAACAGTGTAAATCTCTCTAGGACAAGGTGACTTTGATCAATATATTCACGTGCATTTACCCCCCAAAAATGAAACGCTAATTAGCTGCTAATGTGGCTATCCTAAAAAACTACAAATGCCATGATGATCTGGACAAGACTGCCGAATCGAGGCAAAGGTAAGGATCTCTGGATTAACTATATAATGTTAGCTAAATGTAGTAATGAATAAATAGGCTACATTTATTTAAATGGACAATTATGAAGGGGGGCACTTACCCCGCTACTTTAAAAAACGGCCCTTTTCTAAAAACAACATTTCATTAAATAACTAAAAAAGTGTAAACTGTAGCAATTTATTTCCCTTTATAGTTTATTAGCCTAAGGATGACCTTCATCCACATAATCCCCCCCCCCCCCCAAAGTTGCTTTTTTGTGTCAGCAATTAGACATTGTTCTTAGGGGGGGCGAGATACCCCATAGGACCCTACCGCCAGTCTCCTCTAGGTACATAGGATGGCTACTTCCCAACCGGAACCCTGGCCTGATGCGAACGTGAGTATATTACGTTGAAAACAACGGTCGGCCATCTTGGAGACAGTCTCTACCTCTTATACCTCAGTGGTCAGGCGGGCACCATTCTTCAGATAAAGAAAAAAGAGCTAAAACTGTGCTGTCAAGACAATAGCTGTTGTGTCCGTTTCAAATGTATTACTACAGTTATGTAATAGCACGTTTCAACTTTCTAATTTAGAAAGAACATTTCATAACATGCTAGGTCACAAATACGTCAAGGTATTATCAAGTTTGGTAAAGGTTTTAGCTACGTGTTATTTTTGTGTCAAACCGAGTGAGTGAAGAACGTGATAAAAACTATTTTACAAGTCACATAGCTAACTAGAGACTTTGGGTTTGTCTGCGTGATTGAATGTACATAATTTCATCAAGATAATTTAATAAATAATCAATTTATTTGAGATTTCTGAGGTCGTTTACATCAACATACTTCACTGCAGACAGTACGGATGCATCAGAGAGAGATAAGTTGACGGTTGCACTACTATTTTGAAGCTGCCTGAATGTAATGTCCAGCAGTTTTCTACATGTGTTGTAATCTAGGGTTGAAACCTGTTCAACCGAAAAAGAAAGTAAAAAAGAACCGGAAACTAAAGTGTTCTATACTTTTCAGGAATAGCAGTCATTTTAAAAGCATGGAATCCAGGTAATAACGTTATTTTACTTTCCTGGCATAAAATGTAAATGTAAAATTGTTCTCCAGTCCCACAAAAATCGCAACAACCCAGGTAACAAGGACCGTAACTGAGACATTTGTAACATTCCCCTTAAGTCTTCCAGAGGTACTGCATGTCATAGCCTGTTTGGGACATTACAGGCACATTCATAACGTTTCTAATAAGTATTATAGAGGTTATAAATATCTGGTCGCTATACGGACATCATGGGAACTTTAAAAACATTCCTTGATAGTCCATGAAAGGCACTGAATATCATGTTATTTTGGAGATATCCTAGGAACATTTCATAACGTTACATTTAGAGCTATGGTTTTTGTCTTCATATAACGTTACAATCAGAATGATTTCAATGCATTTTGGAACGTTGTCTTTAAGTCAAGTGGTGGTTCACTTGTAACGTTGTCTTTCTAAGTGTGTAGGAACATTTGTTAGGTTCTAAATAAGTACTTTAGATCCCAAGATATTGGGGCCAGCATACTTGTGCTTTGAGTAAAAGAAGTGGATCCAGCTCTTCCCCTCCGCAATATATTTTTCCATAATTCTACCGATGTAATAAATGTATGGAAATTAATAATGTCATTTTGACCTCAGTATAGGCCTATGGAAGAGGGAACGATACCTACAAATAATATATTTTTATTATATTAATTTATGAATGTAGCCTATAACACTAATAATACTTTTTACAAATCATTATAAAGCAGCTAGCAGTAGTGGTGGCCTGACGACGGTTCATCCTGAATATTCCTTTTGACTCCATTATCCGTCATTGCAAATATAGAAGTGGGTGTGGCAACTAACAATACTGAGGCTGGAGCCAGAAAGAAACACCTACCGTACTAATTGGTAAAAGTGAAACAACACAGCTGAACAGCGAAGACGCCATTGACTCCGACTGACCGAACACAGTTCACCTCTTGGAAGTTTTTACGAAAGGTAAGTTATCCGGCGTGTACTATTTAAACCAAGTAACTTAGTGTACTCCCAGCTCCCCAGATAAAGACATGTTGATGATGTCAGGCTATCTAACTAGCGAGGAAGCTTGCCAGTTAGCTAATTAGCCAGTTGGCTAATAGATAGTTTAGCCTAGCTACGTTACTTGGATAGTGCCGCGTGTAACCACAGCCTGTGTTACAGGGTTGAGTAATCGTGTTCTTAGGTCCTGATGAAGAACAAGATTGGTCTATTACTAGCATAAGCACGTAAAAATATATAATGCATGCTACGGCTTGATACATACATTTTTACTAAAGGGCTGACTAAATTTAAACAATCCGGATAATGAAAAGTGCAATTTATCCGTTCTATAACCCCAACATTCTCCAAATGCCTTGCAATGTCACGATAGCCTGAGAAGCTGTAGTCATCTCTTTCCTCATTTAAGTTCTGATTCAAGATGGATATTATGGATAACGTCTTGGGTAGAAGAGATTAATGTTCTTTCCGTTTCTGTACTTAGTGTTCTAAAGATTGAAAATGTCTTCAAAAAAGGTAAACCTATGTGTTGTCTAACTGGTTATTCATTTTAAATGGACAAGTAAGGCAGTCCAATTTCATTTTGTACTGTATGTGTAGAGCCATTGTCATATCATTGTTTTATCAATTTCAGACTGTTAAATCTTCTGGTGTAATACGAATGTCGAGTACTTCAAGAAAGAGAGAATACAATAGAATCTGGACTAAATTGTCAAGGGAGAAAACCAACCTTAAGAAAAAAAGGGTAGAGAAGGAAGTAAATGACAATGAAAGTGGATCTAGTCTCATCAGCCAGTCTGACACCAAGAGTGAAGATACCAGTTCTACTGAATTTGAGAGCAAAATTGAGTCAGACAGTGAAATTGAGGCAGTGGAAGGTACTCCTCCAAGACTGCCAACACACGCTGAGGAAGAGTCAGATGGTGAACTCCAGGCAGTAGGTGGTACTCCTCCAAGACTGCCAACACACGCTGAGGAAGAGTCAGATGGTGAACTCCAGGCAGTAGGTGGTACTCCTCCAAGACTGCCAACACACGCTGAGGAAGAGTCAGATGGTGAACTCCAGGCAGTAGGTGGTACTCCTCCAAGACTGCCAACACACGCTGAGGAAGAGTCAGACGGTGAACTCCAGGCAGTAGGTGGTACTCCTCCAAGACTGCCAACACACGCTGAGGAAGAGTCAGATGGTGAACTCCAGACAGTAGGTGGTACTCCTCCAAGACTGCCATCACACAGTGACATAGATTCAGAGACTGAAGCCAATGCTGGTTGTGCAATTCAGGAGACAACTGACTCTGACAATGATGATGTTGAAAACGATTCTACCTTCAGAGAGGACCTGGCAACCTGGATAAGTGATTTCCAAGTGAAACACAATGCTGTTGATGCACTTCTGAAGATGCTGCAGTCTAATGGTCACCCAGATTTGCCTTCCACTGCTAGAACTCTCCTAGAAACCACCAATGTTTTTGTTGAAGTCAAGTCTAATGTGGAGTTTGTCAGATTTAAAGTGAAGGTGGAGTTAGTGAAACATCTAAGCATCTATCCTAAATCAGGGGTTGGAGATTTGAATCTTTTAGAAATATCCCTTAATCTGGATGGTCTCCCTTTGTTCAAAAGTACCAATATGTCGTTATGGCCACTTTTGTGCTCTATCAATCTATCACCACCCACAGTGTTTCCTCTGTCACTTGCAATGGCATCATGGAAACCAAGCTCCCTGGAATTCCTCAATGACACTTTGCTGGAGCTTAAAGAGTTGATGCAGACCGGCTTGAAGTGGGGAGACACAACACTGCAAGTGAAAGTTTGTTCTGTAACATGTGATGCACCTGCAAAAGCCATGGTAAAATGCATAAAGATGTATTCTGGCTACTATGGCTGTGACGGGTGCACACAAAAAGGCAGGTATGATTGGAGGATGACGTACCCACAGGTAAAAAACCTGTGTCTCAGAACTGACAAATCCTTTAGGGAATTGGTACAGACAGAACATCACCATGAAGGGAAAACCTCTCATTTTTGCATCCTCCCCATTGATATGGTGAATTCATTCCCAATTGACTATATGCACCTTTGTTGCCTCGGAGTAACCCGGAAGCTCTTGATGATGTGGACTAGGGGAAAGACTGGGGCCAGGTTGGCGTTGGTGCAAGTCAAGGAGGTCAGTCAACAGCTAAACCGACTAAAGGATTCAATTCCAGACTGCTTTGCTCGCAAACAACCGCGATTGGATGACCTTGACCGTTGGAAGGCCACAGAAATTAGACAGTTTCTACTCTATACTGGGAAAGTAGTGCTGAGAAGAATCTGGTCTAAAGAATAGTACACACACTTCATGGCCTTCAGTGTGGCCATGTGCATTTTGGTTTCTCCTCAACTTTCTTCAATCCACAGTGCCTATGCTCATGCTTTACTGAACTTCTTTGTGGAGCAGGGAAGGGTTTTGTATGGAGACACATTTCTCGTGTATAATGTTCACTCCCTCCTACACCTCACTGCTGATGCTGAAGAACTTGGCTGCCTTGACAACTGTAGTGCTTTCAAGTTTGAGAACTACTTGCAACAACTAAAGAAGATGGTCCGTTCAGGGAGGCGGCCACTTGTGCAAGAACGCACAGTTAGAGCTTCTCCCTGCCAACAGGTCATCAACATGAGACGGCCAAACAATGTCTACATACTTAATGATAGGTCATGCTGTGAGGTAGTGAGCCAAGAAGATGCCTCTGATACTTACCTCTGCAGGGTGTTTCAGCATCTGGAATCTTACACGCTGAGTCCTTGTGACTCAAGACTGTATTGGACTTTCCGCACCACTACGAGGAGCACACAAATGCATCTCATTGCAAAGAGCAGTCTTGTTAAGCAAGCTATTATACTTGAGGAGGACCATGGCATTCGTGTTGTGCTTACCATCTTGCACAGCCTGTAGCAAGCCCCATTTAGCTACAGCCAAGTTCACAAGCTGTATTAGTTATGCAAACTATCTTGGCTGGTAAATCAAGAGACTGAACCATGTGGAATTGGTGTTTTGTTTTTCTGCACAGGGCATACAGCATTATTATGTTGTACATTTAGTAAAAGAGAACAATGTTGAAGTTGTACCAGAGCAGTGGGTGGAGAAGAGAGATGGGGTGAGTTGATCAGTTAAATGGTTTACCCTTTTTAGGCAAAGAGATGGATAAATAGTTCACTTTAAACAGTGTCTCATATCTTGCAGGTCCTGTGTTGCTACTGGCCAAGAAATGCCATTAAGAGAGGAGACCGGCCTGACAAAATATTATGGGAGTGGTACAGAATTTCCATCTTTTCATCAACTGGTAAAATAATATTTGACTGTCCATCCACTCCCGTTTATATTGCCATGTATGCTTGGTTGTGTGGCTCTGGAGCAGGTTGCATCAGTTGAACATACTCCTACACGTAAGGCTAGTTACAACGTAGAATATGTTCTAAGCCAGGCGTAAACCTGTGTCACCACCTGGTTGTAAGTAATAGCTTTTGCTACGCCAGGGTGTAAAGACTAAGTGTAATGTGGGGTAGACGTATAGTATATATCTATAACTAGTTTCCAAGGGAAGTGTTTCATGACTAGTCATGTTGCATCTTGTTAAATTTTCTAAATCATTACGTCGGGCGTAGGTAGGTCCAACTTATCTCTTCCACCTTATCGTCTAACTGGTGCAACCCACTCCTGGTCAGTAGAGTCAGGAACTTCCCCCTCTTAAGTACTATATGTATTGGCTGAAAGTATTACTATGTGAATTACAAATACTCAATAGCCGGTTTGCCAGTGTTAATAGGAAACTATTTATGACAATGTTTATTGCACGTACAGACAATTACTCTGTGGCAGAGCAACGAGCCAAACGGGGGGTTGACACCTCCAATGTTGAATCTGACGAGGATCCAGCGAAGAGGGCGGTGACTAAACCAATCAGATTCCGTGTAGAGCCACCTGGTGAGGATTTCTTAACTGCTCTTATTCCATTGTGTGTATTACATGCATCAGGAAGTAGATGAAATAAATGAGTATTTTTTTGTATTGTCCTTCGTAAGATGATGATGGAAGTGAAGCACTCCAGAAAAAGACAAATGAACCCAGACAAGCCCAGCGTACAGTGCCACAGCTTCCACCAGCCCCTAGTGGTAAAATCCTGCATTAGGCTACTAGGTCATTGAATGTATAATCAGCAAGTTGATGGTAAGTTTTACACACATTCAAGTATGTGGGTGAAGAAAAGCTTACAGTTAATGCAAGTACTAGTCTTAAATTGAGACGGCATGAAATCATGACCTAATGACAGTTGATATGACAAGAAATTACCACACCCATCTGATCTTGACACACTTGATTATTTAGTGACCAAAAGTGTAACAGTTCTTTATTTTTTTATTTTTAGTAACTTCAAGAGCCAGTGTCTTTGAAAAGACCCTACAACAAGGTACATCATGTTTCACTGTATATACAGTGGGGAGAACAAGTATTTGATACACTGCCGATTTTGCAGGTTTTCCTACTTACAAAGTATGTAGAGGTCTGTAATTTTTATCATAGGTACACTTCAACTGTGAGAGACGGAATCTAAAACAAAAATCCAGAAAATCACATTGTATGATTTTTAAGTAATTAATTTGCATTAATTCGTAGAAGGAACGTTTCACAATAACGTAATCATGACTTATGTAGGGACTAAAATACATTTGGTGACATCCTGGAATGTAATTTTGTTAGCTGGGAAAGCTCACTCTAGAAACGTATTCCAGTTTCTGCCTGCCAGCTGGAATGGAAACCTTTGCCAGTGGGTGTGCGTGTGGAAACTACCTGCTCCTCTCCTCTGAAGCATAGGTTACTGTATCCTACTGACAACGTTACAAGCATGATTCAGAAATTAGGGAGATATGTTTAATTTGCTAGTTAAGGATACTATAGTCACCACGTTTCACATTGGATTTATTAACGACAAAAAGGTAAGACCGGTTTTTAATTCTAGTGCTACACTGCACTGCACAAACAAGGTTGTTAGCTAGCTAGCTAACATCTGCTCTGGTCCAACGTTAAACCAACTCTGAAGTTCAGACATTCAAAGTTCCTCCATAGAAGCCGCTCCTCTGTAGGTATAATTCTGTGGGCCTAATTCAGATAATGCAGGTCATAACACGATGCCCAGCTCTTCAATGCAAGCTTTCTCTATCCTCTAACGAGCTCTCCTCACCCGCAAAATGTCGCACCTTACATTGTGATTGGCAGCACAGTGTGCTCTGAATGATTTTCTTATACAGATACTCTGTGGTGTACTAGTGTATTAATTCTCCCACTTGGATGTCACTTCCACAAGCTTTAAATTGAGGGGCAGGTTGTCAGGATGGGTAATGTACTGTACACATTAATTACAAGTACTCCTAAAGATACACTTCATTTTAACTAGCTAAATCCTGTGTAACAACTAGTAATTACATTGTACTTGGCAAACATTACATGCACTATGCTTTGAAATAGTGTCTTATTCTTCATCTGGGACTTGTATTTATTATGGATCCCCATTAGTTCCTGCCAAGGCATTAGCTACTCTTCCTGGGGTCCAGCAAAATTAAGGCAGTTCATACAATTTTAAAAACATTACAAGCCCTGTTCTAAGCCAATTGCAATTTTCTTAAGTCATTTTTTGTCACCTGACCACACGACTTAACAGTAGTTCAGGTTTGACAAAACTAGGGCCTGTAGGACCTGTCTTGTTGATAGTGCTGTTAAGAAGGTAGAGCAGCGCTTTATTATGGACATACTTCTCCCCATCTTAGCTACTGTTGTATCAATATGCTTTGACCATGACAGTTTACAATCCAGGGTTACTCCAAGCAGTTTAGTCACCTCAACTTGCTCAATTTCCACATTATTTATTACAAGATTTAGTTGAGGTTTAGGGTGTAGTGAATGATTTGTCCCAAATACAATGCTTTTAGTTTTAGAAATATTGAGGACTAACATTCCTTTCCACCCACTCTTAAACTAACTGCAACTCTTTGTTAAGTGTTGCAGTCATTTCAGTCTCTGTAGTAGCTGACATGTAAAGTGTTGAGTCATCCGCATACATAGACACTTGTATTAGATCTGTTTTCATAAGCTCAACCAAGTTAACCCAGATAGGAATGCTTTATTTTGGAGGCAAATGCTAGCAACAACATTGACTGGAGATATATTTTGAACAGTCCACATTAATGTTTAAGTAATTGTATTTTACCAGGTAAGTTGACTGAGAACACATTCTCATTTACAGCAACAACCTGTGAAATAGTTACAGCGGAGAGGATGGGGGATGAATGAGCCGATTGGAAGCTAGGGATGATTAGGTGGCCATGATGGTATGAGGGACAGATTGGGAATTCAGCCAGGACACTGGGGTTAACACCCCTACTCTTACGATAAGTGGCATGGGATCTTTAGTGACCGCAGACAGTCAGGGCACCCGTTTAACTTCCCATCCGAAAGGCGGCACACAGGGCAATGTCCCCAATCAATGCCCTGGGGCATTGGGGTGTTTTTTTTTTTGCTGGTCCTTCCCTCTGCATGCCACACCCCCTCCCATTGTACTGTATGCATTAACACATTTGGAACAATGGCTGCCTAAAATGCTGTGGTGCTTACAAACACAATAGGAAAGGTTGTGGTAGACGTGGGCCATCACAGGTGAGTTCACAGCTCTTTCTGTTCATAAATGTCAATGACTCACCCTCAAATGGCCCATCAATACCAGAGTTCTACAAAACTATTTACGGTAACACTTCCTTTTATGGGGTTTATGTGTAACTACACCGTAACAAGACTATTTACATAATCAACTGGACATTACAACAGTCTGACCCTCAATATAGTCCTTTGCATATATTGAGCTCCAACAATGGGGGATGGAAAGGGTCTGTTAAGATGAATACTATTGTGGTGTGAGAAAGGTAACCCAATCTTCTTCTCTGGTTCCATTCCCCAATAGTAAGTGGGTCATTGTTGATTTGTTGTGGTAATGCGGTCCCTGGACTTTGGTACCGTATAAAACACTTTAAAATGACACTACTTTTCCCCCCATTTTATTTCACTGTTATTTAATAAGAAACATATGTATGTCCTTTATACTGCAAAACATATATTTGTATGCATTGTAGCAAATAATGATGGCCAGCAAATTGGCTTGTCCCAATGGTGATGTGTAAAGGTGTAGTGACATGTTTTGACTAGATAATAGACATGTACATTATTTTGAATGCCATGAATTAAACAAAACCATTGTATTTTCTGTATAGATAAACCAAAAAACAATGGTTGACCAGCACAAATTCATGTAGAATGTTTATTTTTTATTACCAGATCAATTACGTTCATTACAGTTATCCAAATATATTTATCAGTGACAAAAAGAATGAATCTAGTTTTAAAAGACAATTTAATAAACACATGTAGTCGTTTCATAGCCTGTGTATCATTAAACAAAAGTTATGCAGTAAAAAAGAATCCACCCAAAATAATGGTGAAAACTGATCATCACACCATCTCTATCTGATGCATGTGTCTATGAGCTCATTCCCACAGAATACTGCAGAGGGACAACTTGGTGTCAGAGAAAAACGTACTATATGTTACAAAAAAAACATACCACTCAATTTAGTATGATACAGTATGTTATGTTACATTACATTTGCCTATGAATGTAATACGATTTCTAGGATGTATAGTATGTTACGAATTACAATTCATTCAATATGTTACGAATTTGCGATATGTATGATATTTTACAAATTCCAATTTGTTGTTTTTAACATTAATTTACATGCTAAGTAGTATCATGTTAAGCTAACATGCAAAGTACACTACATATACAAAAGTATGTGGACACCACTTTAAAAATAGTGGATTTGGCTATTTCAGCCACACACGTTGCTGACAGGTGTATAAAATGGAGCACACAGCCATGCAATCTCCATAGACAAACACTGGCAGTAGAATGACCTTACTGAAGAGCTCAGTGACTTTCAATGTGGCATCGTCACAGGATGCCACTTTTCCAACAAGTTAGTTGGTCCAATTTTCGACCAACCCCCCTCCTTTTGTTTTTGCCTTATAGGGACATTTCTAAATGTTTCAACTCCATGTTCATCATTTCCAGCACCACCCCAACATCAACATATGTGAAAATTGCACGTTTCTATGTTTTGTACTAAAAAATATGGAGAAAATATAATTTCCAGTGACATTCTATATTCCCATCAGCATGAAACAGCAGGAAACGGGATTCATCAGACCAGGCTATGTTTTTCTATTTTTCCAGTGTCTAGTGTTTTCATTCCATAGCCCACTGCAACTGCAGTTTCTTGTTTTCTGCTGAAAGCTAATGGTGATCCATAACAAATACACCACAACTACATCATTAAGGATCATAGCTTTCACCTGGGTTCACCTGGTCAGTCTATGTCATGGAAAGAGCAGGGGTCCTTAATGTTTTGTCCACTCAGTGTATGTTGTGTCTACTAGCTCATTCCCACAGAAAACTGCAGAGGGAAGCAGTACCACCCAGTCAACCATCAGACTCCATTGTGAGACACCTCACAGAGGATATTAAACCCTAAGGGCAAATCCAAGGTTATCTCAATATCTTTACAGTAGAAACAAACAAAACACACCAAATCTGACCAGGTGAACACAGATCAGTAAAGTAAAGAGATGCTAACATTCTACAACACTCCCTTTCCTCTGCACAGTTCTCTCACAGTGAGAAACAATAGGATTACAATGTTGTGTTCTATGCTTTCTTCATTTGATCCAATCCACTACCACTTCTTATGTATACGTTGGTTTCTTTTTAAATTGCCCAATCTGTAAAATCTCGTCTCACAGTCAGTGCAGTGATAAGTCTTCTCTCCTGTGTGTGTTCTCTGATGACCTTTTAGCTCAAATGATGTTTTGAAGCACTTTACACAGTCAGAGCAGAAGTAAGGCTTCTTTCCTTTGTTTACCTTGGTGTCTTTTTAGATGGCCTAGTCGAGAGAAATTCTTCCCACAGTCAGAGCAGGAGTAAGGCTTCTCTCCTGTATGTATACGTTCATGTTGTTTAAAGCTGCCCAGTTGAGAGAAACTTGCCCCACAGTCAGAGCAGGAGTAAGGCTTCTCTCCTGTGTGTGTTCTCTGATGAACTTTTAGCTCAAATGATGTTTTGAAGCACTTTACACAGTCAGAGCAAGAGTAAGGCTTCTCTCCTGTGTGCACACTCTGATGAACTTTTAGCTGAGTTGATGTTGTGAAGCATTTTACACAGTCAGAGCAGGAGTAAGGCTTCTCTCCTGTATGTATACGTTCATGTGTTTTTAAGTGGCCCAGTTGAGAGAAACTCTTTCCACAGTCAGAGCAGGAGTAAGGCTTCTCTTCTGTGTGTGTTCTCAGATGAACTTTCAGCTCAAATGATGTTTTGAAGCACTTTACACAGTCAGAGCAAGAGTAAGGCTTCTCTCCTGTGTGAATCAGTAGGTGCAATTTTAAGCTTTCCTGTCGAGAGAAATTCTTCCCACAGTCAAAGCAGGAGTAAGGCTTCTCTCCTGTGTGTATACGTTTATGTTGTTTTAAGCTGTCCAGTTGAGAGAAACATGCCCCACAGTCAGAGCAGGAGTAAGGCTTCTCTCCTGTGTGCACACTCTGATGAACTTTTAGCTGAGTTGATGTAGTGAAACATTTTACACAGTCAGAGCAGGAGTAAGGCTTCTCTCCAGTATGTATACGTTCATGTTGTTTTAAGTTGCCAGGTTGAGAGAAACTTGCACCACAGTCAGAGCAGGAGTAAGGCTTTTCTCCTGTGTGTATACGTTCATGTTGTTTTAAGTTGCCAGGTTGAGAGAAACTTGCACCACAGTCAGAGCAGGAGTAAGGCTTTTCTCCTGTATGTACAGGTACATGTTGTTTTAAGTGGCCCAGTCGAGAGAAACTCTTCCCACAGCCAGAGCAGGAGTAAGGCTTCTCTCCTGTGTGTATCCTTTGGTGCAATTTTAAGCTTTCCTGTCGAGAGAAATTCTTCCCACAGTCAGAGCAGGAGTAATGCTTCTCTCCTGTGTGTGTTCTCAGGTGAACTTTTAGCTCAAATGATGTTTGGAAGCACTTTACACAGTCAGAGCAGGAGTAAGGCTTCTCTCCTGTGTGTATTTGTAGGTGTATTTTTAACTTTGATAGAATTGAGAAACTCTCCTCACAATGTGGGCAGCGGTGAGACCTCCTAGCTCTGTGATCTTCCTGCTGTTGCTCTCTGGATGTAGAGAATGTCTCAACATGGTCTCCTGTGTGAACAACATTAGAAGAACCAGTCAGTTGGTGTGATATACATGTCAATCAAATGTATTTTATGAAGCCCTTTTTACATCAGAACTTGTCACAAAGTGCTTTACAGAAACCCAGCCTAAAACCCCAAAGAGCAAGCAATGCAGATGTAGAAGCCATATCATCCTCCACTCACTATCACAAGGGTTAGTAACTACACAGACTCATTTAATAGAACTTTAAAACATTGGCAGTTTGTCTACTTCACTTCTTTAGTCTACTCTCTGATCACTCCACATAGCCCAGCGAATAAAACAAATGCTGGCAATACTGGTGTCAAACCATGTAAGTGTCAGTAGCATGAAATAATATCTACCTTCTCATTGAAACAGTTCATCATGAAACAGTTCTACTGCAAATGTTCATGCACAGTGGGAAGTTGGAATGAATAACACAAACTTAGTTAGATAGAACCTGCTCTTACCATGAGAAACAGATTTCCCAATCTTCTCCTCCTCTTCTTCATCTTTAATGTTGACATTCAGCTCCAGTGTTTGACTGCAGTCTTCCAGCTTCACTGATGCCATCTCTGGATCCTGCTTAGCAAACTGGGCTCCACTGTCACAATCAGGAACCAGTGACTGTAGGTTTGGACTCAGTGTGGAAGGAGAGAGGCAGGCTGGGTTTGTCTTCACTATTGAAGTTACCGGCCTCAGATTTAATTCTAGTTGTAATTAATAGTAATAAAGAGAAACAGACACAAAAGTTAGTCTTGACAGTTCAGGTACTTTCTTTATTCTCTATAAATATATTATATTTATTCTTGTTAAATTATCTAGTCAGTGCTTGACTTGGACTGAAATAGGTGCCGGTACTGTTTATATTTAGGTGCAGGAGCTCCACAATACTGTTGAGCTAACATTCTATAAGAGGAACAGGAGCTCAAGCATTAGATATTTGAGGTGCCGGTACTTAACCTATAGCAGATTTCCCCAAATTCACATACAGTACCAGTCAAAAGTTTTAGAACACCTATTTATCTTTATTTGTATTATTTTCTACATTGTAGATTAAAGATTCTACAAAGCTGTCATCAAGGCAAAGGGTGGCTACTTTGAAGAATCTAAAATATATTTGATTTGTTTAACACTTTCTTGGATACTACATGATTCCATGTCTGTTATTTCATAGTTTAGATTCTTCACTATTATTCTACAATGTAGAAAATAGTAAAAAATTAAGAAAAACCCTTGAATGAGTAGGTGTGTCCAAACTTTTGACTGGTACTGTAAATGCATAAATTACAAAATCCATTTAGTACAAGGTCACTGTTTGTTTTAGGCGGGACTATGTACTATGTTCCTGAATAACCTGGTCTTCACTGTATTATTTCAATCAAAAAACAATTGTATTTCCTGTTCAAACCATTGCAACATTTATTGATAAAGACAGAAACAACAGAATGTGTCTGAATATTAGTACACATGTAGAAAACTGATAATCATTACATTCAGCTTCAAAACAGTAGTGCGACCGTGAAATTGTCTCTCTGATGCACCCGCACTGTCCTCACTGAAGTCCGTTGATGCTGACCGAGTGGGCAGCACCATTTTACCAGCTCGTTAATTTTACACAAAACCAAAAATGCAAAACAAACTCGGAAATCTAAAATAAATGGATTGTTTATGAAATCACCTTGAGGAAATGATGTACATCCATTCAGACAAACCCAAAGTATCTAGCTATGTGACTTGTAAAATAGTTACCAGGTTTACTCAGTTTGACATAAAAATAACACACCAAACGTCAAAATAAAAAAAAAATAATAATAATAATAATAACGTGATAATACCTTAATGGATTTGTTACCTAGCATTGTATGACATGTTCTTTCGATATTAGACAGTTTAAATGTGCTATTACATACCTATATTACGTATTTTATAAAGTATTAGTTAATGTTTGGAATATTGAGAGCTGCATAAGGATTTGGAGGATGACATACATTCCATGTATTTATTTCTGTCACTGGTGGGTGCCAGAAGGTATGCGGGCCAAGATAGCTGGGGGGCCACTGGTGCTAATCTTAGAAGGAGTACGTGATGGAATATCCTGACTAGGGTGCAACACGATACCATATAGGGTGATCCTATATGTGGCGAGGAGTGACACTCAATAATGGTTGGCAACTGTTGGATGGAATTAGCTCGGAAAATCATTATATAAACTAAGAAGTTTTCTATGTAAGTCATTCAGATGACAATAGGCTACGCCCGTACCGCTTGTCATGTGAATCTGGTACTGTAATATTAAATACTTTGAAAGATAACAGTTCTGGAGCTTTCTTTATACTGAGGAATGGTGCGTGCCTGCCTGGAACTTCCTGTTCCCCCACTACCACAGTGCAGCCACAGATAGAACAATGAGGCAGATATTTCACTGGATGTATAATTGTGAAGCATCCGGTTGGCGTTTCCACTCACTACCAAATATGGTAGTGAGAGGAAGCCCACTGGCCGGCAGTGGGAGAAGATGGAAGGAGATGGATTTTGGCCGATATTCTGCAAATGTTCTAATCGATGAAACATCTGATCTTAATACAGTTCTGTTCCCAAAACTAAAATCTGTTATGCACAGAGTGGACTAAGTTTTGTGGACAAATATTTTTTTAAATCACGTTATTTAGAAGGAACACAAAGGCGAATTGAGTTATTGCACACGAGCGCTTCACAGAGGAGGCGTTCCCTAACAGAAATATGCAGATGTATGCTAGAACACGCCGATAGGATCTTGCTAGCTCGTGCTTGGCTCTGCACACTATGACTCATCTGTTCATTTTACATTTTACATACATTTACATTTTAGTCATTTAGCAGACGCTCTTATCCAGAGCGACTTATAGTTAGTGAGTGCATACATTATTTTTTTTCATACCCCTGTGGGAATCGAACCCACAACCCTAGCGCTGCAAACGCCATGCTCTACCAACTGAGTTACATCCCTGCCAGCCATTCCCTCACCTACCCTGTCGCGGCCGGCTACGACAGAGCCTGGATTCGTACCAGCATCTCTAGTGCCTTAGACCACTGCGCCACTCGGCGGAAACGACCAGCTGTGGTCTATCTTTGTTTAGTTATAAGAAATATTTGGTGCAACCGTCCGTACGTTCAGGGATCCTTGGGATGGCCCTACCCCATTATATGAGAAGGACGGTGCTTAATTTGAGCTGGATCCTCCGGTACCTCTCAGTTTTGTAGTCTTTCATTCCGGAACCCATTTGCCAGGATCAGGTAGCCTACCTATTGTGGCAAGAAAAATTATTTCCACTGTTTGCAATGTAAAAATCCTAATAAAAGCAATCAGAGTAATTACATTTAGATACCTCTGTAATTGTCATGCCCCCTAAAAAAAAACGTAATGTGAAAACGTGCATGATATTCTAAGAATTGGTTAATGTTGGGCCGTCTTGGGTTTATGGTTTGCGCAACATTGTAGCCTAGACCAAGGCGTGGCCATTACTGTGGTGAGAGAGAGAAGCACGCCTGTATCTCTCACAGAAATACAATGACATTCACTTTCTATGATCTCTCTCCCTCTCTGTGCTGTTATAGACATAAGCCGGCAACTCTCCTCTCCAGCATTGCACTTCATCATTTATCTCCTAATAGAATAATAGCTGAGGGAAGTGTGCTGGAGGTGCTGCAGCACTCTGCAGTCTGTTCAGAAAGAAATTAAATCATTCCCAATACTACACCAGGAGTAAGACTAGAACTTCGCCACAGAGGATCCATAGCTAATAGCTAATAGCCTAGCTGTGGATTGTGTGTAGCCAAATCACAAGGCATGCCTAACGTGTGGCAAATCTGTCAGTTAACAGCATGCAGCCAAAACAGGCCTTTCGCAAATATTTCTAATACAATCGCTGGAAAACACAGGTTGTAAAGCAAATGGATCCTGTTGAAAATAAAATACTAATGTCTGTATGTTCCCAAGTTATCAACTTCCAAATAGGCCTATTGAGCGAACAGCATTGTTTAAAAAAGTTAAGCAAGAGAGAGATCAGCTTTTGGCCGGTGAGTGAGCTGCACATCATTGGGTGAGTCAGTGAAACTGGAAAGCTTTTTCAGGACTATATCTTCCTCCTCATATTATACAATGTGTTTCTCTGCACACTTAGGGGCCTCTGCTATTGATGGATTCAAGACAAGGTCGTTTTTATTGATCTCAGATTCTCAGTGTCAAAGTAGCCTGTCATTTCAAAGGTATAGAAAACGTATTGGTGGTTCCAAACTTCTTCCATTTAAGAATGATGGAGGCCTTTTGATCATATCCTTGGACTAAAATGATTGACACTCAGGTGCAAGCCTAACATCATGTGCAAAGGGCCTTTGGGTAACATAGCACATATTCAATTATATCTATTTTTCTCACGTAGGCTGTTCATTTCTGATCTTTGATACTTTTTTTGGTTTATAAACGTATCATGGTATACTACATTAACGCTATACGTATGGGCCATATTGTTACTTGGTAGCTACTAGCAACAGACCCTGTGTTGTGGATCATCTACCACTATTTTGGACGGTCCGAACTGTAACGTTAACTTTAGTCTCAGGCTTCACTAACTAGTGTTACTGTTTTAGGTGGAGCTATTCTTTGCTATTTTTCAAACAAATACTACGTGATATTTCACATATCATCTTGCTAAAAAGGCCTTTTGTTGTGATATTTCACACAACATCTTGCAAGATAGGCCTTTTGTTTTGATTGTGAGAAGTAATGGCAGAGAGAAGGCAGGAGACACTTTGTTTTGTTTAGTGTCGCTTAGGTTAGACTGCTCCCTTTAATGGATCAGTCGTCCACCAGGCTACACTCTACGATTAGGGGGAGGTGGGAGAGGAAGCGTTGGTTGTCTCGGTTAGGGAGACAGTGGAATGGGATTGAGTGTTTTACTGTTAGGAAATATTTATGTTTGTTTCAACAGATCTTTACATATTTTCCTCACTACAACATATTAATGTGGTCCTTGTGGTTCCTAAACATATTTTAGATATGCCTTTATGCTATAGCTTATTCCATGTTTACATCTTTGGTTAAATGACCTCAAATGCAAAACTTTAATTTACTTAGTGGAATGTCTGTGGAGTTTGTAAACTATCAAAGCTTAAAACAGGTTATTACTAGGCTTAAACAACTTCACTCATCTACACGGGCGGCAGGTAGCTTAGTGGGTAAGAGCGTTGTGCCAGTAACCGAAAGGTCGCTGGTTCTAATCCCCGAGCCGACTAGGTGAAAAATCTGTCGATGTGCCCTTGAGCAAGGCACTTAACCCTAATTGCTCCTGTAAGTCGCTCTGGATAAGAGCGTCTGCTAAATGACCAAAAATAAAAAATAAATAAATATTGTGTTCCTACAAGAAACTCACTTGTTGAAGGATGAGCTACTTAAAGTATGCAGGAGATGACAAGGGCAAGTAGTAGCATCCTGTTTCTCCTCTCATTCTCATGGTGTTATGGTTTTAATTCACTAATCTGTTCCGTTTCAAGTGGATACTATTATAACTGATACAGCTGGTAGATACATTTAGATACAGGGAACTCATTTGAATGAGCATATTAATCTGGTTAATGTTTATGGTCCTAATGATGATAATCCCAAATTCTATGAGAATGTATTTCTATTGATAGCCTCCATTCCTGGTAAGGTCCTAATGGCAGGGGACTTTAATTGCACTCTTGATCCTCATCTAGATCGCTCCTCTGGTTTAGACACTTCCCACTCGCAGAGTAGAAAGACATTTTGTAAATGTGATCGTTCAGTTGTTGTTTTTTGCAACAATTGATTAAAACCTGTTTTGCTTTGTCATTATGGGGTAATGTGAGTAGATTGAGGAAAAAAACAACTTAATCAATTTTACACTAAGGCTGTAACGTGACAAAATGTGGAAAAAGTCCAGGGGTCTGAATACTTTCCGAATGCACTGTATATAGACAGGTGTGTGCCTTTCCAAATCATGTCCAACAAACTTAATTAGATAGAACCTGCTCTTACCCTGAGAAACAGATTCCCCCATCTTCTCCTCCTCTTCTTCATCTTTAATGTTGACATTCAGCTCCAGTGTTTGACTGCAGTCTTCCAGCTTCACTGATGCCATCTCTGGATCCTGCAGTGCAAACTGGGCTCCACTGTCACAATCAGGACCCAGTGACTGTAGGTTTGGACTCAGTGTGGAAGGAGAGAGGCAGGTTGGGTTTGTCCTCACTATTGATGTTACCGGCCTCAGATTTAATTCTAGTCGTCCTGTCGTAACAATGAGAAACAGACACAAAAAACTGTCTTGACAGTTCTGGCACTTTCTTTATTCTCTAAAAATATATTATATTTCTTCTTGTTAAATTATCTAATTCAGTGCTTGACTTGGACTGAAATAGGTGCCGGTACTCATTTTGGGAGCCGGTACTGTTTATATTTAGGTGCAGGAGCTCCACAATACTGTTGAGCTAACATTCTAAAAAGAGGAACAGGAGCTCAAGCACTAGATATTTGAGGTGCCGGTACTTAACCTATAGTAGATTTTCCCAAATTCACATACAGTACCAGTCAAAGGTTTTAGGACACCTACTCATTCCAGAGGTTCTTTATTTTTACTATTTTCTACATAGGATAATAATAGTGAAGACATCACAACTATGAAATAACACATATGGAATCATGTAGTAACCAAAAAATTGTAGCCCAAATAAATGCTTCGCATAGTTCAAGTAACAGACACATCTCAACATCAACTGTTCATGGGAGACTGCGTAAATCAGGCCTTCATGGTCGAATTGCTGCAAGAAACCACTACTAAAGGACACCAACAAGAAGAAGAGACTTGCTTGGGCCAAAAAACATGAGCAATGGACATTAGACCGGTGGAAATCTGTCCTTTGGTCTGATGTGTCCAAATTTGAGATTTTTAGTTTAAACCGCAGTGTCTTTGTGAGATGCAGAGTAGGTGAATGGATGATCTCTACATGTTTGGTTCCCACCGTGAAGCATGGAGGAGGAGGTGGTGTGATGGTGCTTTGCTGGTGATTTATTTAGAATTCAAGGCACACTTAACCAGCATGGCTACCACAGCATTCTGCAGCGATACGCCATCCCATCTGGTTTGCGCTTAGTGGGATTATCATTTGTTTTTCAACAGCACAATGACCCAACACACCTCCAGGCTGTGTAAGGGCTATTTGACCAAGAAGGAGAGTGATGGAGTGCTGCATCAGATGACCTGGCCTCCACAATCAACCGACCTCAACCCAATTGAGATGGTTTGGGATGAGTTGGACCGCAGAGTGAAGGAAAAGCAGCCAACAAGTGCTCAGCGTGTGTGTGAACTTCTTCAAGACTGTTGGAAAAGCATTCCAGGTGAAGCTGGTTGAGAGAATGCCAAGAGTGGGCAAAGCTGTCATCAAGGCAAAGGGATTTGTTTAACAATGTTTTGGTTACTACGTGTGTTCTTTTATAGTTTAGATATCTTCACTCTTATTCTACAATGTAGAAAATAGTAAAATTTAGAAAAACCCTTGAATGAGTAGGTGTGTCCAAACTTTTGACTGGTACTGTATATTTGCCACTGCTTGACAAAAAAAATCTTGGTCGACCAACAGCCTATCTATTGACCAGTCGACTGAATGGGGTCAGCCCTGAAAGCTATTCAACAGTCGAAGGCAAAAAGGAGTGAAAATGATGAGCCATATCATCCTCTACTCACTATCACAAGGGTTAGTAACTACACAGACTCATTTCATAGAACTTTAAAACACTGGCAGTGTCAATTTCCATTCTTTAGTCTACTCTCTGAGCACTCCAGATAGCCCAGTGAATAAAACAAATGCTGACAATACTGGTGTCAAACCATGCAAGTCTCAGTAGCACGAAATAACATCTACCTTCTCATTGAAACAGTTCATCATGAAACAGTTCTACTGCAACTTTTCATGCACAGTGAGACGTTGGAATGAACACAAACTTAATTAGATCGAACCTGCTTGATTTCAACATCTGAACAAAGTGGACAGGCTAACATGCTTTTCAAACAGTTAGAGAAAGACAGAATGGTGTGTTCATAACAACTCAACTGTTCAACCTTGTTAGCAAACAGATCCAAGTTGGCTAAACCTGAAATATAAAGATTAGCTGGTTAATCACTAACACTTGAGAGATTGTTGATGAGACCTGTGTTCATTTTTCTATAGCCTAATGCCTGATACAATAAGTTAGTCAATTTGTAACAAAAAAATGCATTTTCAGAGACCAACTTGAAAGCCAGATCAGTGATTAATGCCCCCCAAAAAAGCAGGTTAAACTATTTTTTTATAAAATAATTAGTGTCTTATTGGTTGTGGATGGCTTATATTTAGCCTAGGTATAACTTCACAAGCCTTGAATTCATTAGATTATAGCTGACGGTTTGAAATGCAGTGTATTTTACCTTTAATTGTACAATGCTTACTTAGAGAAAAACAACATTGAGATACAGTGAGGGAAAAATATGTTTGATCCCCTGCTGATTTTTTACGTTTGCCCACTGACAAAGAAATGATCAGTCTATAATTTTAATGGTAGGTTTATTTGAACAGTGAGAGAGAATAACAACAAAATCCAGAAAAACACATGTCAAAAATGTTATAAATTGATTTGCATTTTAATGAGGGAAATAAGTATTTGACCCCCTCTCAATCAGAAAGATTTCTGGCTCCCAGGTGTCTTTTATACAGGTAACGAGTTGAGATTAGGAGCACACTCTTAAAGGGAGTGCTCCTAATCTCAGTTTGTTACCTGTATAAAAGACACCTGTCCACAGAAGCAATCAATCAATCAGATTCCAAACTCTCCACCATGGCCAAGACCAAATAGCTCTCCAAGGATGTCAGGGACAAGATTGTAGACCTACACAAGGCTGGAATGGGCTACAAGACCATCGCCAAGCAGCTTGGTGAGAAGGTGACAACAGCTGGTGCAATTATTCGCAAATGGAAGAAACACAAAAGTTGTGACCATAGTCACCAAGAAAACAATTGGTAACACACTACGCCGTGAATGACTAAAATCCTGCTGCTTCCACAAGGTCCCCCTGCTCAAGAAAGCACATATACAGGCCCGTCTGAAGTTTGCCAATGAACATCTGAATGATTCAGAGGAGAACTGGGTGAAAGTGTTGTGGTCAGATGAGACCAAAATGGAGCTCTTTGGCATCAACTCAACTCGCCGTGTTTGGAGGAGGAGGAATGCTGCCTATTACCCCAAGAACACCATCCCCACCGTCAAACATGGAGGTGGAAACATTATGCTTTGGGGGTGTTTTTCTGCTAAGGGGACAGGACAACTTCACCGCATCAAAGGGACGATGGACGGGGGCCATGTACAGTCAAATCTTGGGTGAGAACCTCCTTCCCTCAGCCAGGGCATTGAAAATGGGTCGTGGATGGGTATTCCAGCATGACAATGACCCAAAACACACGGCCAAGGCAACAAAGGAGTGGCTCAAGAAGAAGCACATTAAGGTCCTGGAGTGGCCTAGCCAGTCTCCAGACCTTAATTCCATAGAAAATCTGTGGAGGGAGCTGAAGGTTCGAGTTGCCAAACGTCAGCCTCAAAACCTTAATGACTTGGAGAAAATCTGCAAAGAGGAGTGGGACAAAAGCCCTCCTGAGATGTGTGCAAACCTGGTGGCCAACTACAAGAAACGTCTGACCTCTGTGATTGCCAACAAGGGTTTTGCCACCAAGTACTAAGTCATGTTTTGCAGAGGGGTCAAATACTTACTTCCCTCATTAAAATGCAAATCAATTTATAATTTTTTTTTCATGCGTTTATCTGGATTTTGTTGTTGTTATTCTGTCTCTCACTGTTCAAATAAACCTACCATTCAAATTATAGACTGATCATGTCTTTGTCAGTGGGCAAACATACAAAATCAGCAGGGGATCAAATACTTTTTTCCCCTCACTGTATGTTGAATTTAAAAAATAAAAAAAACTCAAGATCCAGCTGTATGATTTTTTGTCCATATAGCCCAGCCATAACAGAGTACATTAGAGTAGAATACAATACAGTACGTTATACTGTACTATACTCTGTACTGTTGTACAGAGTATAGTATTCCCCACCTCTTTAAGGAATACCTGGGATAGGATAAAGTAATCCTTCTACCCCCCCCCCCCCCCCCCCCCCCCCAAAAAAAATGTGTAAAGTGATTATCCCACTGGCTATAGGGTGAACGCACCAATTGGTGAGTCGCTCTGGATAAGAGCGTCTGCTAAATGACGTAAATGTGCCCTTGAGCAAGGCACTTAACCCTAATTGCTCCTGTAAGTCGCTCTGGATAAGAGCGTCTGCTAAATGACTAAAATGTAATGTAAATGTTGTACTGTACTGAACTAAACTTCTCTTTCCTGTACTCTGCTGTACTGTACTTTCCAATCTTGTGAAACAGTAGCTATGTTTCCAATAACTTGTCCAGTGCTTTGTTTCTCGACATTAAGAAAAAGTTTGCATAGAAAATAGATACGACAATTGCCCTCTAGGGTGTGTTTTCATGTAACTATCTTGTGTCTCAGAATAAAGAAACTTTGACAAAAGTTAAACGATTTAAAATGTTGTCGAGCTTTAGAACATTTCTCCTATTTCTGCCGTCTCCATTACACGTCGCAAAGATTATTTTAGCAACATTGCTTTTGTCGAATGCAGCTGGGTCAATGGAAACCTGCCTAATGTCTGAGTGATTGGTTCAGATTTGATCCGGTCTAATGTTTGACCCAATGTTTGGACCAAGTCAGTTAAGAACAAATTATTATTTACAATGACGGCCTACCCCGGACGACGCTGGGCCAATTGATTGGGACTCCAATCACAGCCGGATAATGATACAGCCTGGAATCAAACCAGGCTCTGTAGTGTCTTAGACCGCTGCGCCACTCGGGAGCCCTGTGACTAATCATTTTGTCTATTTAAGCTCTGAAAAGGCCTATCAGCTACCCAACTTTATCAGGAGTTATCCTGAGCCTCTTTGCAATGAGAAACAATGCATTTGCACAGCGGGAAATGCTGAAGTATAAAACATTTTGCTATGATCATCTCGTCAAAAATGTACAGAGACAAACTTGAAACCACTGATTATCATGACAATTTAGCTGACAGGGTTAAACTCCCGGACAACAGTGGTTTCAGAGTCCTGCAATAGAGTGAAGACGCTAATATTTGTGTAAACTCTACATAGTTGTGTTCTGTGGGTGTCACTGAGTAGGCTGAACAATACATAGGTAGGGCTGTACAGTGCAATACGAATGTCCAATACAAACAAAAGAAACAGCATACTCAACTGGCGTAACGCGGTAAGGACCAAGAACAGGGTCAATATGGACCACAGGTCACAAAAAAAGTATATAATAATACTGTTTTGGTTGGGCTTCAACCCCTGGTATCATATAAACACACATAAGACATGGAAACATGTAGAATTGCTTAAAAACAGCAACAACAAAACATCTCAGCCCTGCTGTAAAATGTGTAGAATTGCGGGATATTAGCTTTAAAACTGCTAAATGTTCTCTCCGCCAACAAGTGGGTTGTGAACAGTTTGGGGTCACAAGTTGGGGGTTTGTTACTACGCCAATAAATGACAATATCCATCCGGACCTTTGCCACCTAGGAAATTTGTTTGACCGGACCTTCTCAAATAGTACTGGAGTACCCCTGCAATAGACTGACTGGGAAGGTGATTTTTCACAGTCAAAGTCCTGCAATAAGCGCTAAGACGCTAACATTTGTATAAACTCTTGATCATTGTTTTCTGTGGGTGTCACCCGTTTCATGGGAGCACAATCCAACCCGTTTCATAAGTGCATATAAGAATGCCCCCAATGCAATTATGTGGTCTAATACCTCCACAGTGGGATTTCAACCGTTTCTTTCTGTTTATTTTCAAAACAATTCGTTTTTGTAATTCATTTTAAATTAAGTAACAACATTTGATATGATCCCAATATTTTATATCAGTTTGCATCACTTTCAATGAAGGCCTTTCCACTATTGTGGCTAATCGTTATTATGACTAGCTTCACATACATAGGGACAAGCGGGTACCAGGGCTGCGTCCTCCACGGAGACGTTGGCCACGATCAGATACAAATATATTATGTAGAACAAACATGCCTCTGATTCTAATGAATCATGTCACTTCTATTCAGGGTATTTCTATCTGCAACTTTCCAAAACGTTTTTGTACTGAACATGCCCAGGCGAAACGCACTGACCTATATACGAACCTGGAAAGCCTCACAAATGAAAACATGTAATGGACCCCGCGCCGTGTGATTGTAAAATATTTTTAGCGCGTTCTTCAATCACTCGGATTGACACAAAAATTACACAAAACCTTTGCCAAACGTGATAATACCTTGACTGATTTGTTATCTAACATGTTATGACGTTATTTCGATATTAGACAGTTTAAAAGTGCTATTACATACCTGTAGTAATAAAGAGAAACGGAAAGCACAGTCCTGTCGTTTTCTTTGTTCTGAAGAATGTTGCGCGCCTCGCCGGAAGTTCCTGTTCCCCAACTACCACAATGCAACAGCGCCATCTTCTTCTTCTGTGGGTTTTATGGCAGACTACTTCCAAAAGTTGTATTGCCACCACCAACTGGACGGTTTGAAACCACAAAATAAATTAAATAAAAAATACATCCATACTTAATAGTGATACTAACTTACTCCACCCTAATAAAAATAGTACATTGCCAAAACAAACAAAACTCCCATTTCTTCCTTCCTTTAAATCTCCATATCTCCCTTCTCAGTCTCTAGGACCTGAGATGGTGGTACGGCTTTTGACAATATTCCATGTAACTCTTTTGCCAATAAATCTTTCAGCCCCAGGAACCGTTCTGCCGCAACCACAATGATTTATATCTTCCTAGATCTTTTCTCCACCTTGGCAGTGCCGTTAATCACCATTGCCATAAAGGCCACAAAGTCCACCTTTTTAACCTTTAAAATGTCAGGATCATCTTGTTGAAAGGCAACCCCTGCAGCTTGCATTGAAGGCTTATCCACCACCATTATATTTACTGTAAAGATAACCCCCAACAACTACAATGATTCAGTAGATCAGTAATGTTACAGTACTCTAGCATGTCTCACAGCTGCTTATGCTGACAAAACATGTTAGTCAATAGGTCAGATTTAGCTTTGTGATGCTCATTTAAACTTCCTGTCTTGTTCAGCTTCAGAACAACAGTAAATATGTCACTTGAAACATAGTTTTTTGGTAATTCATTACACAAAAGAGAAGAGCTTGACTAGAACAAATTCATATACATACTATTTTTCATTGGCAGATAAATTAAACAGGCTTGAATTAAGCCTTAATGAATATTAATGACTAAAATAACTCATCTAGTTTTAAAATACAATTTAATAAACAAAAAGTATCCACCCAAACTAATGGTGAAAACTGATCATCACACCATCTCTATCTGATACATGTTGTGTCTACTAGCTCATTCCCACAGAAAACTACAGAGGGAAGCAAAACCACCCAGTCAACCAGCCTCGCAGAGGATATTCAACCCTAAGGGCAAATCCAAGGTAATCTCAATATCTTTACAATAGAAGCTAACAAAACACACCAAAACTGACCAGGTGAACACTGATCAATAAAGTAAAGAGAGGCTAACGTTCTATAACGTTCCCTTTCCTCTGCACAGTTCTCTCACAGTGAGAAACAATAGGATTACAATAGAGTGTGCTACGATTTCTTGAGAATTAAGTGATGGAATGATTTTAATCTTAGCTAGTCAGACAACTGATTAGGATTCTCACATTCATGTGGCCATGTTGAGAGAAACTCTTCCAACAGTCAGAGCAGGAGTACCAGATCCCTTGATATTTTACAGCTCTTCCCACAATCAGAGCAGGGAAATAGATTATCTCCTGTGTGTATTTTTAGGTGAATTTTTTTGCTTTGATAGAATTGGGAAAATCTCCTCACAATGTGGGCAGTGGTGAGACCTCTTAGCTCTGTGATCTTCCTGCTGTTGCTCTCTGGATGTAGAGAATGTCTCAACATGGTCTCCTGTGTGAACAACATTAGAAGAACCAGTCAGTTGGTGTGATTTACATCAATCACATTGATTTTATCAAGCCCATTTTACATCAGCCATTGTTACAGAGTACTTCACAGATACCCTAACCCAGTCCTTCTCAAATAGTGGGGCGCGCCCCCCTGGTGGGGCTCGGAGCAATGCCAGGGGGGGCGCGTGTGACCCCGTGGAACATGCTTTTTTTCCCCGCAGGGAGTAGGTTTTTTTTGCACCGAACAAGAGCACACAGCAGGAGATATGAAGCGCAGATAACAAACCCTTAAGAGACACCATGGAAAAATATTTCACAGGGATGAAAAGAAAGGCGGAGAGAGACGGAGATAATGAGACAAATGTAAGTCTCCCGAAAGCTAAGACGAGGAAATATGACGAAGCGTATGTAGCGCTTGGCTTCACTGTGACTACGGTGGGAGACGAGGAAAGACCGGTATGTTTACTGTGTCTAAAAATGTTGGCTGCGGACAGCATGAAGCCAAATAAATTAAGGCGTCACTTAAAGACATTACACCCCAATCACGCTGATAAGACGCTTGAGTTTTTTCAGCGAAAACGTGCCGAATATTGCCAACAATCGTCCCGCTTTGTGAATGCTACTTCAGTAAACCAGCGAGCACTGTTAGCATCATATAAGGTGGCGTACCAAATTGCTCAGTGCAAAAAAAAACACTCCATAGCAGAGGAGCTGATACTGCCTGCAGCATTAGACATGGTCTCTGTCATGCTGGATGACGCAAGTGCTGCAAAAATAAAAACTATCCCTCTGTCCAATGACACTGTCGCCAGACGTATAAATGACATTGCTAACGATCTTAAAGAACAGCTGGTAGATAAACTCAAAGACAAACGTTTTGCCTTACAGTTCGATGAAGCAACTGACGGCAACAAAGACTGTTTGTTTATGGCTTATGTACGATTTGACATGACAAACTCCCTGTGTGAGGATCTACTTTTTTGTAAATATGTCAGAGACAGAGCCACAGCTGAAGAGCTATTCAAAATGCTGAACTGCTTCCTGACTGAGAATGGGCTAAAGTGGGAGAACTGCATTGGTGTTTGCAGTGATGGTGCACAGACCATGGCAGGGATGAGAAAAGGACTTCGGGCACTCATCAAGAAGGCCTCACCTAATGCTGAGTGGACACACTGTGTTATACACAGAGAAGCACTGGCATCAAGGCACATTTCCTCTGAATTAAGTGAGGTTATGACTGACATTGTAGGTGTAGTCAATTTTATAAAGACCAGACCACTAAAAACAAGAGTCTTCTCTGATATCTGTGAGGAGATGGGAGCTGAACATCAAGCTGTGCTGTTTCACAGTGAAGCAGGGTGGCTGTCACGCGGAAAAGTCTTGTCCCGAGTTTTTGAGCTCAGAGAGCAGATAAGAATGTTTTCGGAGCAGGAGCACAAGTATGACCTCGCAGAAAAATTTAGTGATGAGAACTTCCTGGCAAAACTGGCCTACCTGAGTGACATATTTGGAAAGCTAAATGAACTAAATCTACAGCTTCAAGGGAAAGATAAACACCTCCCTCAGGTCACAGACAAGATCAGCTCTTTCACTCGAAAGCTTGCAATGTGGGGCAGGCGACTTGATGAAGGAAATACTGATTCATTCGAGAACCTGCATGAATTTGTTGACACTACTGACTATGATGCCACCTCAGTGATTCCATATATTAAGGAGCATATTTCATCACTGATGGGATTCTTTAAAAAGTACTTCCCTGAAAACAGTTCCCAATATGACTGGGTCAGAGATCCTTTTAATGCACCAGCTCCAACTGGTTTCAGCTCTGCAGAGGAGGACCAGTTCATTGATATGACGTCTGACTCCACATTGAGACTGTGGTTCACATCACAGACACTGAGTGAATTCTGGCTGAGTGTAGAGAGGCAGTATCCACTCTTAGGGCAGAGGGCCATGGGCATTCTTCTTCCTTTTGCAACATCTTATCTTTGTGAGACTGGCTTCTCTGCTGTTGCTGCACTGAAGACCAAGTACAGGTCCCAGCTAAACATTGAGCAGGAGCTGAGAGTTGCAGTATCATGCTTCAAACCCCGCTTCGAAAAGCTGTGCACTGCAAAACCTGCTCATTGTAGCCATTAATCCTGACCTCCTCATTTTGATTTTTAAAAAATCAGCACAAATTGTTTTATTCATTTATGTTTTATAGGTCAGTGTTTCATATATTGTACTCCTGAGTTAATGTTGCTGATCAATTTGAATGTATTATTATGTATTGATTATATTTTATTTTATTTTTCAGTATCAAATGGTCAAAAAATATTTACAGTTTAAATAAGGCTTGAATTATTTTTTTAATTTCAGGCAAATCGATGCACTTTAAGTATTTTCTGTTACAGACTAAAAAATGTTAATAAAGTTATTCTTTGTAAGTTGATCTATATTTATTTTTAGTTTTTTTGTTTTCTTTAATGTTAATAAGGATACAATGTTATGCAGAGGTGTACTTATAACAATTTTATAGACAAATGATACTATTTACAGTCGCAGCGGAGAGTTGGGCGGCGCGAAATGTTTACTTCTTCCTAGGGGGGGCGTAACAGAAAATAATTGAGAAGCACTGCCCTAACCTAACGTATCAGGCATAAAATAAATGCCTAAACCAGGTCCACAGAAACCAGAAGCTTCCGGTTTTCAGGCTTTGCCTTCCTCTCTGCCTTTTCCCTGAAACACGGATGCTTCCGGTGTTTGTTGACTCCGCTGAGGGTGCAGGTACCGAGACTAAAACCCCAAAGAGCAAGCAATGCAGAAGCACAGTGGCTAGGAAAAACTCCCTAGAAGGAAGGAACCTAGGAAGAAACCTAGAGAGGAACCAGGCTCTGAGCAGTGGCCAGTCCTCTTCTGGCTGTACTGGGTAACAAATGACTTAATATAAGTATGCTGCACAATACAGGGGAATAAAACTATTCTAAAGTGTTATGAGCCATATCATCCTCCACTCACTATCACAAGGGTTAGTAACCATCAGGGTTGGGGTCAATTCCATATCAATTCACATTTTTAAATTTGACTAATTCAGCAGACACTCTTATCCAGAGTGACTTACAATAGTGCATTCATCTTCAGATAGCTAGGTGAGACAACAACGCATCACAATCGTATCAATTACATTTTCTAGGGTGCAGAAAGGGAGTAGAGTAGGGTCCAGGAGGCAAAGTCAGAGTCATGAGAGAGGATAGGATAAAATAGGGGAGAGAAGCGGGAGAGAGAGAGAGTGAAGATTGCGGCGGTGCATGACCATCTGGGTTAGGGCTGAGTGGGAGGAGCATGACCATCTGGGTTAGGGCTGAGTGGGAGGAGCATGACCATCTGGGTTAGGGCTGAGTGGGAGGAGCATGACCATCTGGGTTAGGGCTGAGTGGGAGGAGCATGACCATCTGGGTTAGAGCTGAGTGGGAGGAGCATGGCCATCTGGGTTAGGGCTGAGTGGGAGGAGCATGACCATCTGGGTTAGGGCTGAGTGGGAGGAGCATGACCATCTGGGTTAGGGCTGAGTGGGAGGAGCATGACCATCTGGGTTAGGGCTGAGTGGGAGGAGCATGACCATCTGGGTTAGAGCTGAGTGGGAGGAGCATGACCATCTGGGTTAGGGCTGAGTGGGAGGAGCATGACCATCTGGGTTAGGGCTGAGTGGGAGGAGCATGACCATCTGGGTTAGGGCTGAGTGGGTAGGTTGGAGGAGAGATGGAGAGAAAAGGAAACAAAGTAGGGGTCAGAGACTTGGAGGGGGATTGCAGTGAGATTAGTAGGAGAACAGCCTCTATTGAAGATGGGGTCACGCAGTGGGAGGGGACTGGGAAAGGGTGAGGTCAAAAGAGGAAAGGTGTTTCCAGTAAACCAATTTTCCTGATTGAAAAACATTGAAGAGAATTGGAATTAGAATGACAGTGTACTTCCTGAATTGACTGGAATTTAAATGGAATTGACACCAACCCTGGCAACTACACAGACTAATTTCCTAGAACTTCAAAACACTGGCAGTATGTCTACTTCACTTTAGTCTACTCTCTGATCTCTCCAGATAGCCCAGTTAATAAAACAAATGCTGACAATACTGGTGTCATCCATGCAAGTCTCAGTAGCATGAAAGAACATCTATCTTATCATCGAAACAGTTCTATAACAACTTTTCATGCACAACGATAAAACAAGCTTTGTTGTGTTGAGTTCTTCAGGGGTGTCAGAATGACAGAATGAACTTATGGAGGTCTTACTTTTGGAGATAACTCATAGATGTAGATAGTACTATAGTGGTGGGCCCAACCCCAGACTTCTCTTTTATCAACCCAAAGGTTTTACTGTCTTCTCAGGAATTCAGCCTTCTCTGTGTTGCTCCCCACATCCCACTATTCTGAATGATGCATTATGTCACCATCCCCCATTCTGAATGGTGCATTATCTCACCATCCCCCATTCTGAATGATGCATTATCTCACCATCCCCCATTCTGAATTATGCATTATCTCACCATCCCCCATTCTGAATGCTGCATTATCTCACCATCCCCCATTCTGAATGCTGCATTTTCTCACCATCCCCCATTCTGAATGATGCATTATCTCACCATCCCCCATTCTGAATGATGCATTATCTCACCATCCCCCATTCTGAATGATGCATTATCTCACCATCCCCCATTCTGAATGATGCATTATCTCACCATCCCCCATTCTGTCACACCTCTGAGCCTCTGTTGTGATAACATGCTGTAGGTCTGATATCTGATTGGAAGTTAACTCAACAGTAATGTTATTGATCAACAACTCCGATTTTGAATCCAAACATGGTCAAATGGTTCTAAAAGGGTCTTAGCTTCAATGTGTCTTTCTCTTTTGTTCTTGACCTGCTGTGGTGAGATATATACTGAGTGAACAAAACATTAGGAACACCTTCCTAATATTGAGTTGCACCCCCTTCTGCCCTCAGAAAAGCCTAACTTTGTCAGGGCATGGACTCTACAAGGTGTCGAAAGCCTTCCACAGGGATGCTGGCCCATGTTGACTCCAATGCTTTCCACAGTTGTGTCAAGTTGGCTGGATGTCCTTTTGGTGGTGGACCGTTCTTGATACCCACGGGAAACTGTTGAAACTGCGGGAAACTGTGTTGCAGTTCTTGACACATTAAAACGTGTGCGTCTGGTACCTACTACCATACCCTGTTCAAAGGCACTTAAATATTTTGTTTTGCCCATTCACCCTCTGAATGAAACACATACACAAAAAATCCTTCTTTAACCCTTCATCTACACTGAAGTGGATTTAACAAGAGACATCGATAAGGGATCATAGCTTTCACCTGGTCAGTCTATGGCAGGGAAAAAAGCAAGTGTTCCTAATGTTTAATACACTCAGTGTACACTGTCTTTCTCTCTACCCCTCTCCCATGAGCTATGGGTCACAACACATGCTATGGATTCTCTCTATCCCATGAGCTATGGACCACGACACAAGCTATGGATTCTCTCTATCCCATGAGCTATGGACCACGACACAAGCTATGGATTCTCTCTATCCTATGAGCTATGGGCCACAACACAAGCTATGGATTCTCTCTATCCCATGAGCTGTGGGCCACGACACAAGCTATGGATTCTCTCTATCCCATGAGCTGTGGGCCACGACACAAGCTATGGATTCTTTGTCTTTCTCTTCCTGTCTGATCATGTTTAGATATAGGTAGGTATGGTGTTTACAGTAGGTATGGTGTTTACCTCCTGAGTGGCGCAGTGGTCTAAGGCACTGCATCGCAGTGCTAACTGTGCCACTAGAGATCCTGGTTCGAATCCAGGCTCTGTCGCAGCCGGCCGCGACCAGGAGACTCATGGGGCGGCGCACAATTGGCCCAGCGTCGTCCAGGGTAGGGGAGAGAATGGCCGGCAGGGATGTAGCTCAGTTGATAGAGCATGGCGTTTGTAACGCCAGGGTTGTGGGTTCGATTCCCACGGGGGGCCAGTATAAAAAAAAATATATAAAAAAATATGTATTCACTAACTGTAAGTCGCTCTGGATAAGAGCGTCTGCTAAATGACTAAAATGTAAAATGTAAATGTAGATACTTAATGTTTAGTTAATGTCAGTATTAACTTGTAACTTAGGCTTTACACCTTGGGCAGTAACTGAAAGGTTGCTGGTTCGAATCCCCAAGCCGGCTAGGTGAAAAAACTGTCGATGTGCCCTTGAGCAAGGCACATAACCCAAGTTCCTCTAACAATTAAAAAAATGTAAGTAAATCGTTAATTTTACAATGTAATTAAATCTATTTACCTTTAGTCTTCCACTTCAGACCAATTCTTGCTAGTCAACATCAACTCATTGCCTAATGCTTGCTTGCATATTTTAATCATCTTTATGGTGTCAGATAAACATGTTAGTAGACTTTGTTAATACATAAATTGAAGTATTTTCATGAGTCGCAGGTGAGGTGTACTGTACATATGATCACTAAAGAACCTACTCTTACCATGAGAAACAGATTTCCCAATCTTCTCCTCCTCTTCTTCATCTTTAATGTTGACATTCAGCTCCAGTGTTTGACTGCAGTCTTCCAGCTTCACTGATGCCATCTCTGGATCCTGCAGTAAACTGGGCTCCACTGTCACAATCAGTACCCAGTGACTGTAAGGTTGGACTCAGTGTGGAAGGAGAGAGGCAGGCTGGGTTTGTACTCACTGATAATTACATTTACATTTACATCATTTAGCAGACGCTCTTATCCAGAGCGACATACAAATTGGTGCATTCAACTTACAGTGGGGAAAAAAAGTATTTAGTCAGCCACCAATTACATTTACATTTACGTCATTTAGCAGACGCTCTTATCCAGAGCGACTTACAAATTGGTGCATTCACCCTATAACCAGTGGGATAACCACTTTACAATTTTTTTTATTTTTATTTTATTTTAAGGGGGGGGGGGGGGGGGGGGGTAGAAGGATTTAAGGAATACCTGGGATAGGATAAAGTAATCCTTCTACCCCCCCCCCCCCCCCCAAAAAAAAAAATTAAAATAAAAATTAAAAAAATTAAAAATAATGTAAAGTGGATATCCCACTGGCTATAGGGTGAATGCATCAATTTGTGAGTCGCTCTGGACTAGAGCGTCTGCTAAATGACGTAAATGTGCCCCTGAGCAAGGCACTTAACCCTAATTGCTCCTGTAAGTCGCTCTGGATAAGAGCGTCTGCTAAATGACTAAAATGTAAATGTAAAATGATTACTTTATCCTATCCCAGGTATTCCTTAAAGAGGTGGGGTTTCAAGTGTCTCCGGAAAGTGGTCAGTGACTCCGCTGTCCTGGCGTCGTGAGGGAGCTTGTTCCACCATTGGGGTGCCAGAGAAGCGAACAGTTTTGACTTAAAAAGATGAGAGGCCTGTAATTTTCAACCTAGGTACACGTCAACTTTGACAGACAAAATTAGATTTTTTCTCTCCAGAAAATCACATTGTAGGATTTTTAATGAATTTATTTGCAAATTATGGTGGAAAATAAGCATTTGGTCAATAACAAAAGTTTCTTATATACCCTTTGTTGGCAATAACACAGGTCAAACGTTTTCTGTAAGTCTTCACAAGGTTTTCACACACTGTTGCTGGTATTTTGGCCCATTCCTCCATGCAGATCTCCTCTAGAGCAGTGATGTTTTGGGGCTGTCGCTGGGCAACATAGATCTTCAACTCCCTCCAAAGATTTTTTATGGGGTTGAGATCTGGCTAGGCCACTCCAGGACCTTGAAATGCTTCTTACGAAGTCACTCCTTCGTTGCCCGGGCGGTGTGTTTGGGATCATTGTCATGCTGAAAGACCCAGCCACGTTTCATCTTCAATGCCCTTGCTGATGGAAGGAGGTTTTCACTCAAAATCTCACGATACATGGCCCCATTCATTCTTTCCTTTACACAGATCAGTCGTCCTGGTCCCTTTGCAGAAAAACAGCCCCAAAGCATGATGTTTCCACCCCCATGCTCCACAGTAGGTATGGTGTTCTTTGGATGCGACTCAGCATTCTTTGTCCTCCAAACACGACGAGTTGAGTTTTTACCAAAAAGTTATATTTTGGTTTCATCTGACCGTATGAAATTCTCCCAATCCTCTTCTGGATCATCCAAATGTACTCTAGCAAACTTCAGACGGGCCTGGACATGTACTGGCTTAAGCAGGGGGACACGTCTGGCACTGCAGGATTTGAGTCCCTGGCGGCGTAGTGTGTTACTGATGGTAGGCTTTGTTACTTTGGTCCCAGCTCTCTGCAGGTCATTCACTAGGTCCCCCCGTGTGGTTCTGGGATTTTTGCTCATCGTTCTTGTGATCATTTTGACCCCACGGGGTGAGATCTTGCAGATCGAGGGAGATTATCAGTGGTCTTGTATGTCTTCCATTTCCTAATAATTGCTCCCACAGTTGATTTCTTCAAACCAAGCTGCTTACCTATTGCAGATTCAGTCTTCCCAGCCTGGTGCAGGTCTACAATTTTGTTTCTGGTGTCCTTTGACAGCTCTTTGGTCTTGGCCATAGTGGAGTTTGGAGTGTGACTGTTTGAGGTTGTGGACAGGTGTCTTTTATACTGATAACAAGTTCAAACAGGTGCCATTAATACAGGTAATGAGTGGAGGACAGAGGAGCCTCTTAAAGAAGAAGTTACAGGTCTGTGAGAGCCAGAAATCTTGCTTGTTTGTAGGTGACCAAATACTTATTTTCCACCATAATTTGCTAATAAATTCATAAAAAATCCTACAATGTGATTTTCTGGATATTTTTATCTCAATTTGTTTGTCATAGTTGACGTGTACCTATGAAGAAAATTACAGGCCTCTCTCATCTTTTTAAGTGGGAGAACTTGCACAATTGGTAGCTGACTAAATACTTTTTTCCCCCACTGTACATTAATTAGGCCCTAAGGGGAAGGCATAGGTCCAACCATTTGGGAGCCAGGCCCACCCATCAGCCAATAAGAATGATTTTTTCCCCACTAAAGGGCTTTATTACAGATAAAAATTCTCCTCAGTTTCATCAGCTGTCCGGGTGGCTGATCTCAGATGATCCTGCAGGTGAAGAATCCAGATGTGGAGGTCCTGGGCTTGCACGGTTACACGTGGTCTGCGGCTGTGAAGCCAGTGGGACGTTCTGCCAAATCCTCGGTAGAGAAATGTACATTAAATTCTCTGGCAACAGCTCTTGTGAACATTCCTGCAGTCAGCATGCCAATTGCGCACTCCCTCAAAATGTAGACATCTGTGGCATTGTGTTGTGTGACAAAACTGCATATTTCAGAGTGTCCTTTTATTATACCCAGCACAAGGTGCACCTGTGTAATGATCATGCTGTTTAATCAGCTTCTTGATATGCCACAACTGTCAGGTGGATTGATTATCTTGGCAAAGGAGAAATGCTCACTAACAGAAATGGAAACAAATTTGTTTACCAAATTTGAGAGAAATACGTTTTTTGTGCGTCTGGAAAATTTCTGGCATCTTTTATTTTAGCTCATGAAACATGGGACCAACTCTTTACATGTCAAGTTTATATATTTTTTCAGTATAGTTTTAGAAGACAATTAACTAAATACAGTAGGGAAAAAAAGTATTTAGTCAGCCACCAATTGTGCAAGTTCTCCCACTTGAAAAGATGAGAGATGCCTGTAATTTTCATCATAGGTACACGTCAAACATGACAGACAAATTGAGGGAAAAAAATCCAGAAAATCACATTGTAGGATTTTTAATGAATTTATTTGCAAATTATGGTGGAAAATAAGTATTTGGTCACCTACAAACAAGCAAGATTTCTGGCTCTCACAGACCTGTAACTTCTTCTTTAAGAGGCTCCTCTGTCCTCCCCTCGTTACCTGTATTAATGGCACCTGTTTGAACTTGTTATCAGTATAAAATACACCTGTCCACAACTTCAAACAGTCACACTCCAAACTCCACTATGGCCAAGACTAAAGAGCTGTCAAAGGACACCAGAAACAAAATTGTAGACCTGCACCAGGCTGGGAAGACTGAATCTGCAATAGGTAAGCAGCTTGGTTTGAAGAAATCAACTGTGGGAGCAATTATTAGGAAATGGAAGACATACAAGACCACTGATAATCTCCCTTGATCTGGGGCTCCACGCAAGATCTCACCCTGTGGGGTCAAAATGATCACAAGAACGTTGAGCAAAAATCCCAGAACCACATGGGGGGACCTAGTGAATGACCTGCAGAGAGCTGGGACCAAAGTAACAAAGCCTACCATCAGTAACACACTACGCCGCCAGGGACTCAAATCCTGCTGTGTCCCCCTGCTTAAGCCAGTACATGTCCAGGCCAGTCTGAAGTTTGCTAGAGTGCATTTGGATGATCCAGAAGAGGATTGGGAGAATGTCATATGGTCAGATGAAACCAAAATAGAACTTTTTGGTAAAAACTCAACTCGTCGTGTTTGGAGTACAAAGAATGCTGAGTTGCATCCAAAGAACACCATACCTACTGTGAAGCATGGGTGTGGAAACATCATGCTTTGGGGCTGTTTTTCTGCAAAGGGACCAGGACGACTGATCCGTGTAAAGGAAAGAATGAATGGGGCCATGTATCGTGAGATTTTGAGTGAAAACCTCCTTCCATCAGCAAGGGCATTGAAGATGAAACGTGGCTGGGTCTTTCAGCATGACAATGATCCCAAACACACCGCCCGGGCAACGAAGGAGTGGCTTCGTAAGAAGCATTTCAAGGTCCTGCAGTGGCCTAGCCAGTCTCCAGATCTCAACCCCATAGAAAATCTTTGGAGGGAGTTGAAAGTCTGTGTTGCCCAGCGACAGCCCCAAAACATCACTGCTCTAGAGGAGATCTGCATGGAGGAATGGGCCAAAATACCAGCAACAGTGTGTGAAAACCTTGTGAAGACTTACAGAAAACGTTTGACCTGTGTCATTGCCAACAAAGGGTATATAACAAAGTATTGAGAAACTTTTGTTATTGACCAAATACTTATTTTCCACCATAATATGCAAATAAATTCATAAAAAATCCTACAATGTGATTTTCTGGAATTTCTTTTCTAATTTTGTCTGTCATAGTTGACGTGTACCTATGATGAAAATTACAGGCCTCTCTCATCTTTTTAAGTGGGAGAACTTGCACAATTGGTGGCTGACTAAATACTTTTTTTCCCCACTGTACATAGTCATTTCATTTTAATTGTCACATGCTTGGTAAACAACAGGTGTAGACTAACAGTGAAATGTTGACCAACAATGGAGAACACAATACAACAATTATAATAATAGGAAAAAGATTGTAGCATGAGGAATTAATACACAATGAGCAATGGTAGCTTGGCTATATATAGTGGGGAGAATAAGTATTTGATACACTGCCGATTTTGCAGGTTTTCCTACTTACAAAGCATGTAGAGGTCTGTAATATTTATCATAGGTACACTTCAACTTTGAGAGACGGAATCTAAAACAAAAA